>NC_141593.1:80822800-80975300 GCF_036417535.1 Chlamydotis macqueenii | reverse complement strand
GGATGCTGAGAAACATTACAGCATCCCACAATCCAGCTTCATCTCTGCAGCTTAGTGGAAAAGTGCAACGTGCGTGAGGTTCTTGTTTGAGATCTTGTACCCCTCTGAAGCTCCTGAAATTTGTGTTGGAAAAGAAAGTAAAATAGTTTCTGAAGAGAGAGGGGGAAAAAACTTTCAGAGTACAGACTTTAGTTGCGGAAGGACTTCCTGTAAGGTACCACGAAAAGATGCCAGGCCTTGGCGGTAAGTGGTGGATTCTTTCTTTCCCAGGTTGTATGGACCCCAAGGTTGAGCGCACTTAGTGAAGAGGAGCAGAAAGTGTTGCCGCAGCCTGGGCGGTCGTTGTGGACGGATTGTGTGCAGTCCTGTGTCCCGCCTGCCTGGCTGGGCTGGGTTCGGTTCCCTTCAGCCTCCAGTGGTTTCTTCAGATAGCTCGGATCTGGCGTCAGGGAGAGATGGTGGGGCTAAGGGTTATTGAACAACGTTGGAAGCAGCGTTTGAACATGAACATAGTTATTTTCTGTTCATTCACAGAGTTAAGTTAGTGCTTCAGCATAGTTTCTCGTGTTTCACTTGCCATGAGAAGTAATTTTCTGCTGAAAATCTTTGTGAAATTAGTGCTTGTGAAGACACAAAGTTCCCTATCAAGAGTACGGTACAACTGAGGGAGTAAAATCCTGATAATTCATGGATATGTTTATTCAGTTTTGGCCATGGGAACAAAGGTCATAAAGCAGGATTGCAGATCTTACGCCTAGACATATTTGCGTTGCTAATTGCAGATAGATGTAAAACGTTTTAATTCTTTTCAAAACTTTTCAGCGGTCAACTCAAGACCTGGTAGCAGCTAATCTGGTAGGTTTCGTTAGCCTTGAACATTGGTTTGTTTGGTACAGCTGCGCTAGCACCACGTTAACAAACAGCAAAGTTAAACCTACTAATGGCATGTTTTGTATTTTCCAGCACAGAGATATGATATGTGGCGAAATAAGATGAATACAGTCCAGCGTGCAGATAGATACAGGCCCAGTGCCGGGAGGAATTAGAAGGCAGTAACAGAAAGGAAATGAAGAGTTTATTGTTTTTATAGCTCTAATATCCATTAAAAGTTAGTAACACAGCAGGTGACAGTTTGGGTAAGTGTAAAGTGAATGTTTTGAAATAAATAGCAGTTGGGTGACCTGGGATGTCAGGGCTCTAGACAAGGGTGCGTGTTTGTCAATATATCCTACATGTTTTACAGACTCCTCAGGGAACGGGGGAAGATACAATTTCACCTTTTCTGTGCCAAAACATTTTAATTATATCTTCTTCCAAGTACAGCGGTTCAGTAACCAAGGAGCTGACATTGATGCATGTGTTGATAAAGCTGCAAACATTCAAAATGAGATTAACAAAGATTTTGAGGAAAGGGTGACAGCTAATTTTGCACAGTATTCTGCATCTAATTCAGGTCAGTGTAATGATAGAATATTTTATAACTGTTGTGTCATCCAGAGGGACTTCTAGGATGCTTTGTGTTTTTGAGGATTTGTGTATATGAAAGTATAGTTCTTAATACATCATTCAAACAGGTTATAACTTTTTTATTGAACGTCGATTGGTTGTAGCCATAAACAGGAATAAACTTCAGCATTTAGAAGCAATTTTGTATATCCATCAGCGTTCATCATGGTGACTGGTTCCTTTTGTCTAATTCACCTTGAAAGTATTGACTTCAGATGTGAAATGGAACCAAAACTACCATGCCTGTTTTGTGACATTGCTTAATATTTGCAAAAAGATTGGATGGAAATTTATATTAAGTGTATTTAAATAATCAAACTGTAGTTTCTTTGTGTTGTGTGAGACCTTTTGAGAACATCTCAATGTATTTCTGCTCTATTCTCCTCCTTGTTTGAAGGCAACTGACATTCTTCTTTCACTTTTCTTTTTGTTTGTGAAATTTTCTCCTTTTTTTTATCCACTCACTTCTCCATCTGCTTTCACTTTTGTTTGCTTGGGCCGTCTCTCATCCCAACTTGATAATGAGGAATGCGGTGTGACCCTGACCTCTATCAGCCCATGCGTGACCTTCTGACTCCCCCACATAACCTTTGACCTTCTCTTTGACAGCTTGATTAATTACCCTGTGTTATGATTTATGAGTAAGTGCTATGTAAAAATAATAGACAACAGGTGGTCCTCTAAAAACTTTTTGTGGCATGTTTTCTTTCCTGCCTAACTTGATGAGCTATTTTAAGTTGGGAACTTAGTGGGACGATGTGTGTTTGGCTGTAGCACGGCATTTTTACACACTTGGACACAGTGCTGGAATTCAGGCAGCCGAGGTGTAGCCGGGATGGAAATACTGCAAAGCGTTAGCAGGGCGCGGTTGCCAAAATGTACATTGGGTGGAAACAGAAAGCGGAGTCAACTGACATTTCAGACGTTTCAGTCTCAGGTCACGTCTTGAGAAAATTGCTCAAATAATGGAGGGGGCATTTTTCAAGCTGAGCTGCATCTCCAACAGCTATGTTTACTTTAACGCTTCACTAGTGACTTCTGATTGGTTGTCATGACCTCATCCCACTGTTGCACCTACGATGTCGCAACGGTGACATAGATGTACCCTTCTTGTGGAAGAGATGGGAAATTCACAGAACATTCGTCTTTCAGAAAGATGAATGGACATGGCGGTGTCCGTTTTAAGCACGGGCAGGTTTAAGAGCTGAGCACTTTGAGTTGCGTCTCCCCTGGGAGTTAACTCCGGTCTTGTTACCAACGATACAGATTGAAACCTGAACTTGAAAATTCAGGTTGATAAAGCTTAGGAAAATGATCTCTTTCAGGCCCCTGCTCACGGTCCAAAAAGATAGTTGCATAGGTCAAAAGATTCCTCTCCAGCCCTGACCCCTCTGGTCACATATGGTGTCCCGTCCTGGTGGATTAATATGCAGAGCTGAATGCTCTCAGCTCATTATTCATCTGGCCAGCCAGAAGAGATTTCAAAAGATTTGGAGTTTACCTCAGATATTTCAGGGTTCTTTTTTTTTTTTTTTTTTTTTTAACCTAACTCTTGCTGTCAGAGGCAGTAACTTTGGTATTCCTTGCGTTTTGAACATCTCGCTTGAACTTCCAGGCAGAGGCAGGCAGTACCGCTCAGTTTCTGGCTGGTGTGTTACAGTGGAAAAGGCCCTTCTGCGTTGTTCTGGCTTTGTAGTGAAGGTATTGTAACCGGGATTCGTGATCCTTTCCAACGCTTGACTTTGTCAGCCTGTTTTTCCTTTCGTCACCCTTCGCTGGCTCAATCATAAGGATTAATTGTATTTTCATTTACGAACCTGAAAGTGGAGTTTGCACGCAGTCCTCCACCTGCAGAAGTAGTTTACCTGGGGGATGCTACTAGTTGGCGCAGATTACCTTTTACCTACCTTGAAGCATTTAGAATTTGGGGAAAGAGCTGTTAATTGGGTGTTTTAGTGTGAGAGAGGAGCCGTAATTGTATCCCCTGAACGGATAGATCAGAGGCTGGGACTCGTATTTATCAGTCTGTCCTGATTGTTGCATCTCGTCACAGGTACGCTTACGGGGGTCGCGGGCGGACCGCGGCGTCCATGCAACATCTGTATTCTCTCAGCTGTGTGGTAGAGCAGGGGGCTTGGCTTGTCTCCGTCAGCTGACGATTGATGGAAGCAGGGGGATTGTCCCAAAGTGTAGGTTTTTATCATGAAAAAACTTTGCACTTTAACAGTGGTTTGTCATTCTGGGTGCACTGGGCATACAGGAGAAAACTACTCCATTATTATGTACGTTGAAAACATGTTTTACTGATGATGGCAAGCTTGGAAAATTCTCCTAGGTGATGCTACTTACATAGATCACTACGTTTTGATAACGCTGTAAGCTCATCATAGCTGAAATTGGTATTTTTAATGACATTGTGAAGTTTATACTTCTGAACACGACTTTCCTTTTAAAATATACTTTTTAATGAAGGTGATCTTGTCTTTGCTTAACAGTCATGGAGGCTGTGTATCTTGCCTGTTATTGAAGTTTGCTAAAGGCCTTTTTTTAGATATCAGTGGTCTGGTGTGCTCAGTTTTGCGTTGACTTGCGCTCCACTCAGCCCCACTGCGTTAGTGAGGAGTTCCACTTTTTTTTAAATTTTCTGATTGCACTGAACGTTAATGGTGCAGCTATGAAACACATTTTTAAAAAATCAAGTGAACTTAAAAGCCACGTTGTTTACTTGGGTGTTATTTGGAGCTGAATATTCCTTTTCAGTAGAAAATGCTTGGGCTAAGGCTGAACGAGAGAGGTTGTAGCCAGGTACAATTTTACCAGTCATTTTGTTTTCCCATCTTGCTTTATACATGTTGCTCTCAGATCTTCTTTCTGGTGCTCTTGTTTATGTCTTGCAATTTAGGTTGCAGAAGTACAAGGGAAAGGGAAATACACGACATCATGTAAGCAAAACATCTGAAAAGAGTTTACTTTCACAAGATAAAGTCTTACGAATTGTATGATTATTTTTTTCTCAGTTATGGGAAAACCTATCTCAGTTATTAGTTAATTATTTTAATTGTACTGACAGGAAAGACCTGCTATCGGGGATAATTTTTTTTTTAAATGTAAAGGGAGATGTGTTACACTGCTTAAAATATAATTGATAAAAATCCTTTAATTGATTTATGAAATAGTGAATTTAAAAATGGAATCATATTTCATCTGTTGATGTCTGTGTGAAAAATTGACATTGTGTCCTCATAAAATTGGACAAATGAGTCATGTAATTTTCAGTTACATAATCAATAACTTAGACAAATTCTACTTCTTTGATGATTTATGTGTCTGTTTTGTGGTCAGCTTAAAGTGGACACAGAGTTTCAAATCCCTGTGACACTCATAGGCCTGTAATAAACACATGAATTTTGCATTTGGCATTGTCTGGAGAGCAACGCCGGTCGATGTGCGGAACCTCCCTGCTCCAAAGGAGCGGGTCGAGAAGATGAACAGCACGGGGAGCCCCAGAACCACCGGCCTGACGAGTTCTGCAAAAACTCGGTCGTACTCTGCCACTAGCCAGCTCAAAAGCCATCCTTTCACCTGGGGCGTGTAATTTAGGAATGTTTGTCTGTGGTGTTCTCCACTGTGGTGGATTTGGGGCTGTAAATTTTCCAGTTTCGGAATTTTATCTGTTAGTGGTGCAGTGCGGTGTGTTAATATGAGCGTGGGGAGATTTTAAACTTTCTCTCCTTTAGTCTTCCATTTCCCTTAGCCCTTCCCCCATTGTTTATTTATTTATCTGCCTGCTTGTTGATATTTATCCCAGTTCAGTTCACTCAGCAGGGATGGCAGGAGAGCGACATGACAGGAGACCGCTTACTCACGGCGCCGTGTCTAGCGAGGAGGCAATTTTCTCTTTGGCCTACGATGACCTTTTTTGACGACGTCCCTTGCGCCAGAGACAGTGTCCTGAATGCCTCTATTTCACCCTGTTTAGCAGAGTGCAACCGTGCCCTTTAACTTGTTTTTTTGGTGGGAGGAGAAGCCGCGGCAGACGTTTGAGAAGGGCACAAGGACGAGGGGTAGGAACTCCCTTCAGATGCGATTTTGATAACTAGTCGAGTGTGTCCAACTGTAGAAAATCACCGAGTGACAATCTGTCTACCTGACAGTGGCCACAATGCGCTACAAGGTTTGTGAATGGCTTTACAGATTAGAATAAAGCCAGCCCAAATAAAGTATCTTTTGTTGGCGTGGGCTCCGTTTGCTCTGGCCAGCTAGGTATGGGGACCTCTTTGATCCTCCTGGCTAGCCCAAGCGCCAAACGAAGAGCCGAGTGAAAAGCCGGAATAAAGCTGTTCAGTTAGATAATTAATGTAGACGTTTCCAAAAAGTAAGTCTTTATTAAAATTTTACTTTTAAAGGACAGCTTGGTTTTGACTGGGAACCCGTGATAACTTTAAGGGCTCATCTGTTCAACGCACGTGCTTCTCTTTTCTCCCTGCATTTGCGATTACATCTTCCACAAATATTACAATTCTTCCCTGATTTGCCATCATTTAAAAATCATAATAAAATGATTGGCTGATGTATTCAAGATTTATTTCTCATTCATAAATTCATGTATTTTTCAACCGGCTAATTTTCTGAGGCACAAAAATGCAGCTGGTATGCTCAAAAGCATCCCGCAGGTCACAAATTTTCTCTGGGTTTGTTGAAAGTAGGACGTAATCCCAGTGAAGTTTTAGAGGAGATTTAAAGATGCTCTTAAAAGTCATCCCCACAGTAAAAGAGTTGGCTTGTAAGCAATACCACTGAATCAGTTTCGGTATTGATTCATTGTTACTGCGGCTATTGGCTTCTGCATGGTATGCTTGTTGTCAGCTAGACAAAAGGTTTTACTGTTTTAAACTGCAGTGAATAGTTTTCACATGCTTTCTTTAATATATATATGTGTCTATATATGAAATCCCTCCATCCTTTCTATTTTAAAGGTTTTTATTGGCTGGGTGTAAAGCTTTTTATTCATCATTATGTAGGGTTCTTAAAATAATATTTTGCTTTTAGTTCTCCTGCTGTTTTCTGAAAAAGCCATATAAAGTGCTTATGAATAAAACAACATATTAAATTATTTCAAAGGTAAAACAGGCAACTTTTCCGGTGCCGAGGGATGTGTGTGAGCCTAAGTGCACACACAGACACATATTCACGCTTCAGCATCCTTTTAGTGACAGAAACGAAACAAACAGAATATTCTTAAAATACTCTGCTATACATTATCTTGTGTGAACTTACTGAAATAAATGCAGAAGTTTTTAAGAGCAATAAACGCAAAGCATTTTCAAACATTAAATCTCCCTTTTCATATTTCTTCTTTTTGTGTGTTTGTGCATGTCTCTTCTGAAACAGGAAGGCTATGGAGTAATAGTACTGAATCCCAATGAGAACTATATTGAAGTGGAGAAGACAAAAGCCCAGGAACAGCTGTCTTCTGATAGCTCAGATGAACCTGCAGAAAAGAGGGAAAGAAAAGATAAAATCCAGAAGGAAACAAAGAAGCGACGCGACTTCTATGAAAAGTATCGAAACCCGCAAAAAGAAAAGGAAACTATGCAGATGTATATTAGAGTAAGTTTGTCTTGGTTTTGTTTGCCCTTCGTTAGTGATGTATAGAGGTGTTTACTGTCCATATTGGCTAATAAACAGCATGCTTTCTTAAAAACAAACATGTTTCGGAGATGGCATTCAGGAGTTCGTACAGAGTTCCCAGCTCTTTATTCTATCAATATTTTTTGTCACTTATTGAACGTGAAGTTTTGGAAGAGTTACAAAACACTCCTTTCTGATTTCAAAGAGGAACTTCAAATAAACCCCAGAGGAACTCATTGGTGCTATCAAGAAAGAGAATGATTTAAGGAAGACTTTGTAAAAATGATTTTATAAACAGAGGTGTACGTAAGAAACACTTTCTAGTGCGGCTTAGGCAACATATTAGCTTCATATGTCGTGCATGCATTTATTGCCTTATATTGTCTTATACTGGGGAGGCAGTAGTTATAGCCTGATAGTTTTTAACGTATTACCTGCTGAATTAATAATGTCTTGTGGAAAATACCAGTGTTCATCTTGTGCAGTAACAGATTTACCCTATAATGTATTGTTTTCATATGAGCAGCCATCCATTGTGTTTCAGCTGAACTTCTGAAGGCAGATAAAGGAGGAGAGTTATTAATATCTTAATAAATATTTAAGCTAGAATAGTTCGAGAATGGTGTAATGGGGAAACTCTGTCCCTTGCTCTTTTCTTACTCAGTGAACCTTTGCACTTTGTAATGCTACCAGCATGGGATCGTTATAACAGTGCTACCCGAGGATTTCTAATTCTGCAGGGGGCACAAACAATATTATTTGCACTTTGACACATTCTGCTTCATATACATACTATGCATTATACATTTGAGACTGAGTCATGCAATTTCCAAAGCCCTTATTATGAAAGTTAGCATTTTCCTTCGGTGGCAAAACATGTCAGAAACGCCACAGTGTAGATAAAACAGTAAAAATCTATATGCCTTTCTGGTGCAAAATGGAGAAAAATCCAGCAAAAGGCACGTTGGAATCGTCTTAAAATTTAAGATACTCCTATTGTGGTTTAGCATAACAATGTTTGTAGGAGAAATTCGGCTTGCTGGCTAGTTAAAAGGGTTTGTAACTGGGATGAGAGATTATCACTAATACCATAAATGTTGGTGTTACTTTTCAGAAATACCTCATTACTGAGTATGGGAAACAAAAGGATGCTTATATGCAAAGTCACCAACAGGGCACCGGTTTTTCTATCCTCTGCTTTTGGTCAGAGATGCCATGCTGCCCACCAGCCGTACCCTGGCTTGTCTCACAGTCCATCAGAAGCCAGTGGACAATGTTGCTGTATGTCCAGAAAGGCGTTTAGTCAGCGTACTGGTCCAGTGTCCCGTTTTTGAAAGTGAACTTTTTTTTTCTAACTTTTTAGCAGTTCCACTTTCTTGTGGTGCTTTTGCTTGATGGTGCCTGAAATTTGGCTTCATGAGGTTTGACCCCCAGAACATAAAATTCATTCATCCATCCTATATTCTTTTTTTTGCATGGCTCTGTGCCTCAAATATGACTGTTGACACTCTCTTTATTTGATTTCCTTCAAACTGAGGAAGGAAGTAGCATACGTTTTGGTGAAAGTGCAGGTGGTGGTCTCCTTCCCTGGGTGAGTTAACTGAAATCGACTTTTCTGATGCGGCTGGGGTTTTATTCTGAAAGAATTCTTTGAGGGTTTTTCTCTAATAGGCTGTAATACAGAGAGTTTTTTGAAACATAATGAAAAACATCCCTGCTTTGGTGTGTGTGGCAGGATAAATTACTGCAGTTTGCTTACCTGTCGGTTTCTGAAACAGAACTGGACCATCGATGGGATGCCATTTCCTCTCTTGGGCAGAACTGTTAAGCCTGTACAAACTTTGGCAGCTGCAAGAGGAGCTGTGAACATCTTCCTGGTCACGGGCATGGTTGTCAGTCTGTCCAGGCATCGCAGGATGCAAGCAAAATGGTGCGATGCCATATGGGCAACGTATTCCTTGCCTCCCGTGCGTGGGTCCGTAGGATTATGTGTGCTACAGGAATCACCCTTCCTTTGCACCCTGGGACTTGCTGCCAGGCGTGCCACAACCACCGGCTGCTGGGGGGTACAGCATTGAGCTGATTTGCGATAATCTCAAAGGGCAATTTAGATACAACCTTTGCTTAACAGTGTAGTCTAGCATACGTATAGCATACGTTTGACTCACTGGGCTCTTGAAATAAATCATACTGCCACTCCACAGAAATATTTAAGGATGGAATGTGCTTCATAATGATCTCGTCACAGGGTTTTGAAAAACCTGAGCAAGCCTTGCATCGTCTTTGCCAAGCAGGGGAAGCTGGTACAGAGAGACTAGATGAAAAATATCCTCACAAGAAGGCATCCACTGCTTCTAACGTTGAAAGGAAATTTGTTTGTGTCAAATCTGCTGGAGAAACTGTTTCAGACCGTTAAGCAGTTGGAATAAATATCCTCAGTTATGTTCTCACAGGGTCATTGAGATCTGTTGTGATCCGATGAGGAAATGCTGTTTGAACAAATTAAAGCTGTCTGGATGATGCTCCCACTTGTGCAGTAAGATTTTCCCAGAATTGGAGACATGGAACTCTTCCATGGTACATTTCTTTAAGTATTTTCTTTATTTTCATAGAAAAAAAAACCAAACAGCTGGGTTACTCGAGAACATGTAAAAGCAGTGTCTTAAAATACAAAATCTCAAATTACACTGCATTTTAGTACAAAATGAGTACAAATAAAAATGACTATGGGAGTGTGTAGTTCATTAAGCATAGTGCTTGAAAGATCAAAGTACTTATTGTTTCATGCTGGAAGTTTCCTTAACTATGAAATAATGTACTTTCTGGCATACATTATAGCTTGTTAAAGAGACTGATTTGGTCTGGGCAATAAACATCATGTCAAACATTATGGCAGAAAAACCTGCTTAATATGTTTTGTAATAAGACAGAATTTTTTGTTCTTGAAAACATCTGCCAACTGAATTCACGAGTGAAGACAGAAAATGTCATCAATTCAGTAACAATCTTATAAATTTGGTTTCTTTTTTGGCATTGCAAACCAAAGAAAAATCTACTTGATAATCAGCATTGACTATAATACTTTACGGAATGATTAAACAAAAGCATTTTACTTTTATATAACATGCTAATGAATGCATATGAATTTTAATACTCTTAACTGTTCAGATTTTAACAAGCATATTGCCAGCAGATCATTTCAAAAGCATCTGTTTTTTAATGTGTTGAATGGAGGATTGAGTCAAATAGCTAAATATGTGCATACATCCTCTGAAAGAACGTATTTCTGTCCTTACTTATAGGTACTACCGTTTTTTTCTTAGACCACCAGAGGCTGCTGCTGTACATATCGGCTGATGCTTCCCCCCGGAAACTTAATACCCTCGCCAACCTTCATTTATCGCTGAACTAAACTGAGAATTTGTTGATCTCTAACCTTTTTCTATGGAAACAGATCACACGGGCTTAAATGTGACATGATTATTCCCTCCATCCTCCAAGCCATCTCGCACTCCCTACAGATTTTCGCACTGACAGTGTCTTCGCTATATTAAAAGACACTTAGAAATGTAAATCAGTGTTTATCCCCTTCTAAATAGCGTTCGCCACTTAAACAAGTATACTGAATAGATTCTAAAATGTTATTAAAGAAAAAAGTATAAATCACGTAATTTTATAATAATAGTAATTTGCAGCAATGTTCTTGCCGCAATAGTCAAAGGATATCAAAGAGGCAAGGAGGGAAGAAGTAGGAAGAAGCACTACCTTTTGTCAGACCAACTGATGGGGCCAGGTTTTCTGGGCAGAAGGATAAGCCTCTTGTAGGCCTGCATGCTAGGAATTTTGTCCTATTTTCTTTTTTTTTCCACCGAGCCTAGCTGCTTTAATCACTCTTACTGCAAATATTATTTTTACTATAGCACAGTGCTATTTATATGAACAGCATATCAATGAAATTGATTTTGAATGTAACATACTTTTCATAAATAATTTTTCCCATTTTCTGTGAGAGATTAAATAGAAAAAGATCACGTGGAACTAATTAATTTGTTTTACTAGAAATGGATGCACCAGGATAATTTGTGCCAGTATTTAGGAGAAAGTGGTAAAAGGCAGGTTTATTAATACGTGGTTAAGTACGCAGTGACTGCTGGTGGGCAAGGAAATCCTGGCAAGCGTGCGAGCACAGTTGTGCCGTTTCTGCTTATTGTTCAGTACAGCTGACACGAGGCATCGCCCGACTGAAGGTCACCACAGAGCGTCCGCTTCTGCAGGGTGACCTTTCGGTGCAGCGGATTTATTCCGTGTCAGGGACGGAGCCCTTGCCCGGCGTAGCTGCGGTCCCGCCAGCTGCGCGGGTCTGGCCCCGCGGCCGTCCCCGGGCAGATGCGGGCTCCCTCTGCCTACCCTGTGACTTGGCAAGATGCGCGTCTGCTCTCGTCCAGGGCCTGTGTGACTGCATTAGCGCGCTGCTGAGACCGAGCTAATAAGCCCTTTATTCCACCAGAAGAGACAAAATGACAAGTGCTAGGCAGACGGCTCCCGAGAGGCAAGGGACATGCTCCAGCACAGAGAAAGTCCATGGCAGGTCTGGGCATCAGGACTCGAACCTCCAAAGTCTCAGTCCAATGTTTATATTGCAATGCCCTTTTTTTTTCCACTTTTACAACTCTTGGTGTTATTTTACCCATCCTTATGAAATAACGTGTGGTTTTACTTTGTCCATAGTTACTTTTAAATCCCATTACTTCCTTATAGGATCACGGAACGGTTTGGGTTGGAAGGGACCTTTAAAGGTCATCCAGTCCAACCCCCCTGCAAGGAGCAGGGACAAGAAGTGTTCTTGAGAAACGTTCTTGAGAAATCTCCCTCACTTTTAAGAAACAGCAGAATCATACTGGCAATGGAAAACCCATGAGAAGCGCTTGGAAACCACCATGGCCTTGTTGTTCTTGCCCCACGTACCGCTGAACATTCAGAGTTTTAAAAGATTGCAGTTCGAGTGCTGGGACATAACTGTGTCGTGACATTCCATGTGCCACAGGGTATTTGGGACACCTGGAGAAATCTGGTCGATGTCTTGTAGGAGCTGCAACACCCTGGCCCGGCAGCTGGAAGCCAAGCAGATGACCGTAAAGCATCCACAGTAGCGTTAAGCCCCTAAGCTGGGCCTCCACATCATTCCTAAAGGGTCAGATAAGCTTTACGTTCCTATAGTAGTTGCTCTATAACAGGAAAAATATGTATATGTTGTATTTCATTCTATAGGTGCTACAGTGAACAGGCATCTTACATTAAATAGCTGAAGTATGTACAGTGGTATTCAGTTAATTCATGCATAGGCTATTTAACTTGTGCAGTTAAATTAGGTATTTTTTAAAAATCTGAGATTGTGAAGACTTCTTATGGTATGTTTTTTGTCTACTAGTCCGAAGAAGTTATATTTGTATTTTTTCCCTTGAGCAAGTGAGAAATCGGAGACAGAGGTAATCATTGGAGGAAGATTTTGCATCTCTTCAAGAGTACCACTGGCTCTTCTTTCTGCCGTACCCTCTCTTTATTCTGCATTCACAAGTATGGTTTTATGAAAGAAAATGGAATAAATCAGGGCCATCTAGCTTTGGTGTCTTTCAAACATTCATTACATGATGCCGACAAAATGTGCATTGTTAGATCGGGCTCCTAAAACACGAGGCAAGCCGAGTGAGTTTCCAAAAGAAAGAACCAGCCTGCGTCTCTCCTCCACAAGCTGTGCGGTCCTCCCGTGGTGCTAAAAAAGATCATCTCTCAGAGGTCAGATAAGTCCTCCTTCCTTTCCGGTGGGATTCAGGCTTGGTAAACCTGGCCGGTTAGCAAGCTGCTGGTGAGGAAAACTGGCTCAGCAGAAAGCGGACCTACTTGTTGAAGGCAAAGGTGAATAAAATTATTCAGACTTCTTGTACTCAGATACTGCCCGTCTTTGATTGTAGAGCGATTGCAGTGAGGGACTGAAAAGACCTCACAGGTCTTCTGGTCCATCCTCCTGCCAGTACAGCTTGCTCTCTGCAAGAATCCTTTATCGTTTATCGAACAGAATCAAAGGGTAATATTGTTTTAGCTGATACTGAAAACAAGGATAGTATCCTCTGACCTACTGCATGTAGTTGCACGTTTTGATGCTAGATTTCAGTGTGTTTGGGAAAACTGGGAGAAAAAAAATCAGGAGGGGCTCAACTGGCAACATACACTTTTTTGCAAAACTTGGAGATTCTTTACATGTTTTCTTTTTTTGGTGACCTTTCAGCCATAAGAGCCTTGATATAGTGAGAGATGATAAAAATTAATTTCTGAGATAAATGTATATAGTTATCTTAAGATGGATGGTGCTGTTGAAAATAACCCTTTTCTGTGGGAATGCACCACCACACTCCTCTAGAAATATTTGTGGGTTTTGGGTGGAGGGATATGAGGACTGTACCATGATGCATGAAGGCCAGGAAAACAACATTTGTGGAGTCCTAGGAAGTGAATGTCAGCAGACGGGGAACCGAGGCACAGGATGCACAGTACGTTCGAGGATGTTGGTTTCACCTCATCTGCTACAGAAAACAAAGTGAAAATTCAGGGGGGGGGAAGTGAAAAAAAAAAAGAAAAATCTAGCTTTTGGGATTAAGATGAACCGTGTAGTTCCTCTGTATTCTGCTTGGCTGCCTGCACCAGTGACAGCTGCCAAAGGGGCTAGAAGTAGTGGAGGAAACGGTGGCATGGAGGAATGTGGAACAAGCTGCCCAGAAAACATGTCTGTTGCTACCCTGCAATTCATAGATGCCTGACAATTTGAAAAATTAATTATTGTAGCCCTTTCATCCATTACAGTTTAAAATCCTTACAAGTGAAGGATTTTACTATAGCTAAAATCCCTGCTTTTCGTGAGTTTGCTTACTGTGCGATGTTATTTGAATTATTTACCTCTTGAGAACAAGGTTCACCTTTTTAATCAGCTCATCGTCACCCCTGTACAGGCAAAGAAATATGCCTTATGGTGAGCTCTGAGGGGGATGGAGTCGTTACCTCCGTTCTTGCTGTGCCTTACTGAGCTCCATAGCGGATCAGCACACCCTGAGAACCACCTTTTACTAACTTCAGAGCTGGTAACTTCGTTTTCATAGTGTGCACACCGACATCTTGCCTAAGGTAGTCTGTTTTGCGGTATCCCAGCCATGAACTCATCTGAATTTTGAGAAATCTTCCCATTCCTCTCTCGGCTGAATCTTTGTGTTATCCTTCTCTCTCTGGCTAAAAGAGGATGCTAAACTGATCAGAAATGCTTTTTGTCTTTTTTGGTCGATGGTGTCAGTAGCAGGTTTTCTCCCCTGAATGGGCTGCGTGCTGTTCAGCCGCACTCTTCTACACTTTGCTCTTTAATAGTTTTTTAATCAGTACTTGGCAAGAGTGACTTTGTCGATACACAATGAGGTATGTTTTCTTTATTATCAAGTAATACTTGAATTTTAGTTTTCCCAATAGATGGCACTGCTTGGAGAGAAACTACTCAATAAAGTAATACCAAATTGCATTTAGAGTTACGAAGAGTTGTGTGTGTTGAGGAGCCTTAAGTTTTTCTGAGCTTTTAGGCAACAATTTGGGAGCATCTAGTTTGGTGCTTTTAGCAAAAGCATGGAGTTAGAAAAGCATCACAACTATATTGAGTAGGTTCTTCAGAAAGGAGGGAACATGCCTAGGTTAGCAGCTTTAGATGAACATAATCACGCTGCTTCTGTGACTGGATTCTTCCTTCTATTATGAGGGTTGTGCGTCGGGGTCGCACGGGCTTCAGTTGCCGCTCTGCTGGTAGATCGTGTAGCAGGAGGGATCCTTAGTTCACCATCAGGATGTGCTGAAATAATTTGCCATGCATCCAGCCAAGTGTCAATTTTTCATTTCTTTAAAAAAATACTGTTCCTGGTTGCTGAGCCTCCACTCCTCTGAAAAAAAAAAAAGAAAAAAAAAAGGCAAAAATATTACATCTGGTGTGTCGTGTCCTTATTGAATTAGAGAGTGAGTGGGAGAGTTGCTCTGTCCCAAAAGACTCATTTTACAACACACACAGTGTCTAGTATCATGGTCGTTACACCTGTAATGCAGGGTGAATTGCACGGGGCAGTTCCCGTGCAATGTGCGTGTGTATGTGCGTGCACACATGCACCACCTACACTAAAGCATGCCAAACCTACACGTGTTCTTGCGTGTTCAGCGTCCTGCAGACTTTGCGGGAGGTGGGCTCCGATGTAACGTGTGCAGGCATAGGATATGTAGAACTGGAGAGTTCCCTTTTTACCAAAAGCAAAGATTTAGTCATTACATCCCGTCATATACTACAGCAAGAAATGTAAAATGTCGATAATTCAGACAGTCCACCTGGTCCTTCATAAGCATCTGCAGCGTGTTTGTCCTTTGGGAGTGGCGTTTCTTTCCAGGATGGTTCTTCGTTCTGATCTTCTGTCTTTTCCACCTGCTGTGTAACTGAATAATCTGATTTCATGGATCTGGCAAGTTCAGACTGTATCATAGAAAAGTGGGCAGTTGGCATTATCACTTGGTTGTGTCACAGCCGCTCTGTTCTTAACCTGGGAAAACAGAAGCCTTAATTGCATGTGGATGTTAAGAAGACAGATACTTATTTCTTTTAGGGGATCTGGTTTGCTGAGGAATTCTTTTGAAGTTAGTGAATTAAGTAATGAAGAAATTCAGCAAAGTGTAGGCTGCGTAAGTAGTTTGGAAAGATTTCTAGGTTCTGCAATAAACTTTATGGTCTTATCCTTGATAGGTCACGGCCCTCACACGTTGCATCCCACAGCATACCTCTCTGAGCCTATGGGTACTCCACTTTTCCTGTTGTTTGAAAAATGAACACACACATTTGATGACAGGATCATGTTATTCGTCATGTGTCCTTTGCACCAGCTGCCAAAAACGGGTGAGCTTAGGTTTAATAGCTATTGCTTACTTTTAAATCCCTTGTCAGAGAAAACCTTGGCCGTGTATGAAATCCTCCTCATTGAGATATGTCAAGTTCTCAGGCGCTGCATGCTGTTTAAGGCTCTGACTGCTTTGCCTTAAGTGTCGTGGTTCAGCCCTGATCGGGATCACACAACGCAGTCTCTCTCTCGCTCCCCACATGCTCTGATGGAACAGGGAGAGATAATATAAGAAAAACGGCTCGAGGTTTGAGATAAGGACAGGGAGAAAATCCTTAAAGTTACCGTCACGGGCAAAACAGACTGAACTTGGGGAAAACTATTTATTTATTATTAAAACCAAAGCAGGATAATGTGGAAAAGAATAACTTCTTCCCACCCATCCCTCTTTCCAGGCTTGAACTTGATGTCAGTTATCTCTAACCCCTTCTTGCCCCAAGCGAGAACTAACTCCCCACCCCGGACGAGGGGGAGGAGGGAATGGGGGTTACAGTCAGTTCATCACACGTTGTTTTATGCTGCTCCTTCCTCCTCGAGGAAAGAACTCCTGACATTCCTCCCCTGCTCCATCGTGGGGTCCCTCCCACAGGCCACAGTCCTTCGTGGAACTGCTCCGGCGTGGGTCATCTCTTCCACAGGGTGCAGTCTCTCCAGAACAGCTGTCCCAGCGGGCCCTCCACGGGCCACAGCCTCCTTCAGGCACCCGCCTGCCCCAGCGTGGGGTCCTCCACGCGTTCATAATCGGCAGACGCCTCTCAGGGTCTCTTCACATCTCATCTCCTCTCCACTTCTCGCAGCCGGGCCGGGCCGGGTTGGGCCCAGTCGCCGCCCGGCGGGAGGCCAGAGCGTGAGAGGTGCAAGGCCCACAAGGCTCACGCCTCCCCTTCTCTGCCCCGACTCAGCTCATTCACGTCTTCTTTTTATTTTTTTTTCATTATTTTCCCTTAATTCTTAAATATGTTGTCACAGTATGTCAATGTCAGGGAACATTCTGCTACCAATTGGCTCGGCCTGGCCAGCAGTGGGTTTGCCCTAGGCCCGGCTGAGTCCACTGAACAAAGGGGAAACAGCTTCCAGCAGCTTTTATCTAGAAGCTGCCACCGCAGCCCCCTCCCACTAAATAAAACCAACACAGTGGGCAAATGAGTTATTGCTCTGATAGATCTTAAAATAAAAGCATCTGTTTTGATCATGGAGTCCACTTGTCTGAAATACTTTTCTGCTGCTGTGGGCCGGTTGTTCGTTATGTTCCTTTACTGCTCCCGTTCCTTTTCTGTTTTGAAATACCCCAGGTGACTGACAGAGTTTGGCTGATATTTAAATGGATTTTTATCCTGATGGGCACCGTCCTCACTGAAGTGGAAGTTTAGATACTGTTCTTACTCTGTTAGGATTGTGGTAGATAGCCATGACGTGATTTTCTAACAATACAATGAAGTAACGCCTGTTTCTACCCAAAGATGAAGTGACCAGGCAAAATTCAGGTCTGCTGGACTCAGCAAAGACTGCAAAGGGTGACCACTGCCTCAGCTGTGCTGGGCATTCACAGAGCATACAAAAGTTGGAAAGAAAAGGTTATGACGAGGAGATATTGCAAATTATTTTGCGTCTGCAGTGGTAGTCATCGGGAGGACCTCTCTGGAGTGTGTTCAAGGTCCCTCTGTCTCAAATGCATATGGCTCAAGGTTTGGGGAAACTTCCACGACATACATTTTTACACTTCTGCGACACTGGAACTACAGAGCTCGCTCTTTTTGCTTGTGTTTGAAAGTGTCAGGCATAGCACTTGTGGTGGGTCCTGGCTGACACTGCTTTGAGCATGATGTTGGGCTGGATGACTGCAGAGATGCTCTTCAGCTGATGGGGCTCAATAGTTCTACATTATTAAGTCCCACCTCAGCTCTCAAAGGAGTGTTTAAGTTATGGATGGGCTTTGTGGACATCATGAAGAGAGGCGAATTGCCTTGTCTCAGAACATTTGGTACTACTGAGGCTGCGGCTGGTCATCCACTTAAAAGAGCAGGCTCAGGTGATTGAGACCAGGAAGCCTGTGTGGCTGTTAGCATGGTTAATACCATGTGGTCTTGCACAAGTACAGCTACAGAAATGCACTTTGAAAGGTGTAAGCCCCTCCAGACAGGCAGTGATGTTTCTTGGCGTTTTTGACATGGACATGTTGTGCACAACATTTCATTATTTCTTCAGAGATCAAGAAATTCCCCAGTAAATTTTCTGAAGGACTGCTGCGCAGTAGGAGTTTTCTCACAGATGTTCTCCAGATGTTATTGGCTTGTCCATTTTTGAACAATGGGAAAGATACAAGTACTGTCCGTGTCCTTCCTACTCATTCTCCTTTGCTATTTCTTTGGCAAAACTAATTTTGTCTGCATTGTTAATTTTCATCCGCAAACTTTCACTTCAAACTGAAGAGCCTTTCATGAGTTTTAGGAAGAGAAAAAAATAACCCTGTGACATTCAAATTGATTATTTGCCATGTGTTTGTTTAGAAGAGGATAGACATGGCAGAATTAAAAAGGCTGCAACTTTATTAAAGCGTTAATGAACAGCGGTTTAATTAAGCCTGTGCACAACTGCTTCTTAGAAGATTTTGTCTATGGTGTTGGTTTCAAAGTGAGACCTGAATCCATATCTCGGCTGCAGGCCGGTGCATTAACTAAAGGTTGCCCTGAAGCCTCTGTCTTAAACCTGTGCCCGTGTTCATAAAGCGTTGCAAGCTATTTAAGATGCTCCTGTCCAGTTTTCTGTGAATGCTCTTCATTGGAAGAAGTCTGCTCATGTGGATGCCTGCGTTGCCACTGCCAAAACTAGTCTGTGCTGCTTGGCGAAGAGGCAGTTCTGCGTATTCTGGTGTTGTACTGGGATAGCGGGCACGCTGAATGCGGGCACGCTGAATGCGATCACGGTTTGGGGGATTTCCAGGACATCTGGTACCTGGCAACCATCAGCTCTTACCGCTCATTGTCAGCTTTATTACTAAACAAGATTCAAGATTTAAAATATGTTAGAGTAGAAACATTTGCACTAAAAGAGCTAAACTACAAAAATAGCAAAATACGTTAAACGTGGATTGTTAAACAGTGATCAACTGTTGTTAAGCGTAAGAGCTATCTGAGCTCTTCCAAAGTCTCAGTTAGCCTGAAGATCTGGTTAATCTCATCTCCTACGGGACATCCAGGGCTAGAAACAACTTGCTCAGAGCTTTCTTGGGGCTGTAGCATTTCTGCTGCCAGCATTAAGACAGATCCTGCAGTTGCCCAGGTCCATTCTTGTGCACAATCTCTTTCTTCTCCAGTGCAGGATGGAGTAAGTTCTGCTTCTCTTTTCCTATTTATCCACACTGCATTCCCTGTCACCAAGCACTGGGACACTCTGTGGCAATATGGGGATGTGGTGGGTTGACCTTGGCTGATTGTCAGGTGCCCACCCAGCTGCTCTGTCACATCCCTCCTTGACTGGACAGGGGAGAGAAAATATGACGGAAGGCTTCTGGGTCAAGGTAAGGACAGAGAGATTACCCAGCAGTTACTATCACAGGCAAAAAAGACTTGGCTTGGGGAAACTAATTTAATTTATTGCCAGTTGATAATGGAGCAGGATAATGAGAAATAAGAACAATCTTAAAACACCTTCCCCTCACCTGTCCCTTCTTCCCAGGCTCAACTTCATTCTGAACTATCTCCATCTCCTCCCCACAAGCAGCACAGGGGAGGAATAGGGAATGGGAGTTGGGGTCAGTTCACCACACATCGTTTTCTGCCGCTCCTTCCTCCTTGGAGGAAGATCTGACATGGTGGAAGCTTCTGGCATCTTCTCACAGAAGCCACCGCTGCAGCACCCCCACTAGCAAAACCTTGCCACACAAAGCCGGTACAGGGCGTTGTGTTATTTCCTCACACTCTTTTTCCCTAGGGTCTTGATTAGAATCATAGAATCACAGGATGGTTTGTGTTGGAAAGGACCTTTCAAGGCCACCGAGTCCAACCCCCCTGCCAGGAGCAGGGACATCTCCAACCAGATCAGGTTGCTCAGAGCCCCGGCCAACCTGGCCTGGGATGTTTCCAGGGATGGGGCATCCACCGCCTCTCCGGGCAACCTGGGACAGTGCTCCACCACCCTCAGTGTAAAAAAACATTTCTACTAAGTACCCTAGTGAGCACATTGTTGGCTCAATCAGTAATGCTTCTGTCTTTTTCTGATAAATTTCATTCAGTTTGGACCATAGTTGATGAGCAAACTGGATTTTTTTTTTCAGAAAGACTCTGGTAGTGGGGTGGCATGGCAAAGCCCAGCAAACAACTGAAGTGGGATTTAGCATTTGTCAGATAAAGGCATGGGTGGTTTGTTAGGATTGTTGTCTGTTTTCATCCTGATGTAATGTTTTATAGCAAACTCGTACAAACTTTGACAAAAAAATGCTGGAGGACTAATCTGTAAGACGGACAATATGCGGGCATCATGATACAGAGAAGTTTAACAAAAGGAACTTAAAGAGTAGAATTATTTTTAATTAAAGCACAATAAGGTCCAAGCCTCCAAAACTAAGTAACAGCTTGAATGGGTGCAGGTTGCCGATGTCAAATCCACTTAATCCTTGTTTTAAAGCACATCAAACAAATGGTGTTGGCTAATAAAGGATTAAAATGGCATCAAGGACCATTTATAACAGTAACAAAAGCTACATCCCTGTGGTTTTTTGAGGGTTTATTTTTTTTTATCCCACCCACCAGCATAGACATCATAGGTTACATACTCTGTGGAAGAGATGTATTATTCTCAAGATCTTCAGTTATCTCTGGAATTTCTCTTCCGTTATTTTTCAGTCTATGATCTCAATAAGACCCCCAATGTTTGGCTTGTGCTGTCTGAGTTAGAAGACTGCTCCCAATTTTCCAGTTAGGTCAACCAAAAAAATTAAGATATGATAGAGGATCAGTGGAAGAAATTCATATCAAAACAACTGCTCACCATGTCATTATGACAACCTGCTGTAACAAATGTGCTTCTGTTTTAAGTTATGACAATTAATTGCTAAAAGTAATTTAATCTGACAGTGGCAAGATGTTGAAAGGCTCGTGAAGATGTCATAAAAGTGACCTTTCTGCCCATGTGCAACCAAAAGCCATTTTTAACAAGGAGCCTCAAAAACAGTACAACTTCTTTTGTACTTTGTTAATTAGTTATTGATTTGAAACAATGCTCTGCCAAATATTGTCAGATTAGCCAGACGCCAGCAAGGTCACGGTGTGACAGTCTAGTCCTGATAATCTTATGGTATATAAGAATTCTTTTTTTCTCTGAACCTTTTGTTTCGATATCCTGAGAATTACATTTTCTGGCTTTAGCATTTGTGCTAATTTAAAATACAGCCAAGCTGTCTGTTCTGTAGTTGGATGTTTTGAGTTGTTAAAAAATGACACCGCGTTAGAAGAAAATTGCTAGTGATCTAATGTCTAATGATCTTCAGCGGCGGCGATGCACTGCTGCTGCGACGCCAACGCCCTCGCTAATCTGAATGGAAAAGAGCCTGCTTTAATAAAATGGTCAGCGCGAGGGAGTCGCGGGGTTCAAGCCAGAGGTAAAACGAGCAAGTCCTGAGGTTGTGTAGTGACTCATCAGGATTGAAGATCATTTCCTAGCTTACATTACTGCGAAACAAAAATAACAGAGGTGGGTCTGCACAGGAAAACTGAGAAGCAGAATTAAGCCTTGAATAGCCCAACATTCGACTTTTCAGATTATTGAAAAGAGAACCAACAGCAAAATGCAAATCTGAATTTCAGATTGTGTTTGTCATCTGTTTAGATAATCATTTTATAAGCTAATGGCAGTTACTTCAAATACATTTAATTACAGTACACTACATATTAAGGTACTTCAGTAAATCTTTATAACTGTACATTAAATAAATAGCATATCAGTTTACTTAAAGCGCAGAGTGCTTTGCTCTCTTTGTTAGGAGAAATCAAATAGCTTTGAGCCTGTTAAATATTTCTCTCACTTAAATAACTGCTCTTGAGTGTATGTAATAAATAGAGACAGAATCATCAAGAAGAAGAATACAGGGCGAAGCCGTTCTCTTTGGTTTAACTCGTATAAGAGATATAAACTCTTACAGAGACTTTACAGCTGAGCTTTGTTCTGAAACCATAGCTGTTAATGAAAATATTAAGTTGTTGTTTTACTTAAATGTGTTGAAGTTTGTTAGATTCATTGTTTCCTGTGGTGGGCAAATCTGCATTTTTCTTGGCCAAAATGCTATTTTTCTTGCAATAGCATGGTTAAAAAAAAGTCTGTTTCTCATTACAACATATAAACAGATTGAAAGAACTGGAAAGTAAAATAGTCTTTAAGTACTTTAGGAAATAGAAAAATAACACTTCTGCATGACTTCCGTTAGGAGTTTTTGAACGTTTCAGATGCATTCATTTCAAAATAAGCTGATTTTAGTGTTCAGAAAAATGCGTGTGATCATTTAAACAACTGGTATGATCTCTCTTTGTGTCTTGCGAAGAAAATTCCTTCTGTAACAGTATTGTATTCATTTTTATTTACTTGCCCCCACAACTAATCTATTAATTGCCATAAGCATGGCTAGTAGGGAAGACAGCTGCGAGGATACAACCTGATGGTTTGTTATAGAAATACTCTTTTGATCCCATGGTTTGGTGACACAGAAGGCTGTCTTTGGTGGTGTTCATTACGTTAGGCAGAAATATGTTGTGGGCAGAATCACAGTCCCTGAGATTAAGTAGTTTGGAAAGAAAACAAAGTGTGAGAAGACATAAAAAAGGTGCATGTAAAATGTAGGGATTCTTTCCAGTAGTATTATGCTGAAATGCAGCTGCCCCAGTCTGGGTATTTTTACCAATTGGAGTCTTTTTGGCCAAACTGCTGTGGTTGTTATTTATATTCGAATATATAAGTCCACCCGCAGAGTCTGGCAGCGACCATGCTTGGAGCATCATCACACGGGGATTTTCTTGAGCGCCGCGCAGGTGTGTTTGTCAGTAGCCCTGGTATGGCTGTGTAGACAGGACTGGTCTGGGGAACGGTTATTACACCTCCCGTCTTTCCCCATTCAGGATTCCCAAGCTGTTTGCCGGAAGACGCTCCTTCAAATTCAGGCTGCCTTCACCTAGAACTCTGCAAGTTGTATGGAAAGGGGAAAAAAAATATTAAAAAAAAAAAAGTCTGAAGTCTTCAGAAAGCTGAAAAAAAAAACAAAACCCAGTCATTTAAAATCCCAACCCCCAAGCTTTTGCTGGAGATGGTAATTATGAGCCACGAGAAACTGATTTTGTCTGAATTTTTCTTCCTTTCGGTCTCCTTTCCTGCACTTTAACAGAAGACGATTGGGTGGTGATGACAGGACATGCCAGACTCCAGCAGAAGTAATAACTGGAAAATCCAGACTGGAACAACAGCCTGACAAAGTTGTCTTACCCCGGCTGACAAGCAGATACTGCAACCAGGGAGATGATGCTATAATAACTTTTGAGACTTAATTAATTTAGCCGGAGGTCTGGGTTTTACTTTATAAACAGCAAACCCCCTTCAAGTTACAAAGTGCCTTGAATTTCCTAATAAAAAGCTGAACAAGTAGAGAGGGCATTTGGACGCAGTGGAAAATATTCACCGTGCAGAACGGCTGAGTCTTTGCTGTGTGGCGTCACTGCGGGTTGAACAACGCAAGCGGCGTTTGCTGCTTGCACCGTTTGTTTTTGCGCAGACCCGCGGCCAAACTCAACGTGCTCGCCTTTCAGTACAAATGCAACTCTGAGAAATTTCACCTGTAACGCGAGCCTTTTCAAAAACACTCGTAGATTCTTGTAACATCTGCCAGGTCCTGACACGGCAGCACCCTGAAGGCTTCCTGCGAAGACCTACCTTTGCCAAAATTTAAAGGCAGCATTAGGTCAGCGATGCGTTAATGCAGCTGGGAGCGCTGGCACCTCTGTGGAGAGTACCTGTGGGCGCTGACAGCTTCACTCCGAGGTTTTGGGCAGTTGTTTGTCTGTTGAAGGATTATAAATGAGGGCTTGGAGGCAGGTCTCATGGCTGAGAGGATGGAAAGACAGTTTTGATTTCCAAGGTCAGCTTGTTCCTCACTGAGCGGGGGTGGTTGGAACACTTTGGAAACAGGAGGAGAGAGTGATTTGGGTTTTTTTTAGTGCAGAGGTAGCCCTAGGTTATCGGTCAGGAATTGTGTTAGTTGAGGGCTTAGCTGGGAAAACTCTTTTCTGGCTTGGAGTTGCTTTGTTTTTTCTCTTGTGTGCAATAAAGCTGGATATAAAGGGGAAAAGTAACTCCTCCTGCTGCCCCGAGGGAGGCTGGGATTCGAGTTCCTGCATTCCCACATATATATAGCGTAGCTCTGAATTTTATTTCCTGACCACCATCACCAGGGAAAGCCCAGCTTGCATCTGAAGTGGGAAAAGTGGGACAGGATCCGAAGTCATCTTGGATGGTAATTGCGGTGGGAGCTGGGGAGAACGGGGACCCTGGGGAGGAGCCGAAACACAAAACGTAAAAAACCTGGCTAGACAGTGTCAGTCCTGCATCAGCTAAAATTTCTCGTTTTTAACCTAATCTCAGCAGTCATGCCGTAGCAAAGCATGGGTATCACCGCCTCCTCCACGCCAGCCCTTCATCCCCTTTGCACTGGTGGTGACAATTTAAATATTATCTCAGTGCCAAATGCATTTTTGTTTTACCTCTTTTATTTGCCTGTTAGATGTGCCAGACAATGCCCGTTTCATGTAGTATTTACTCGTTTAGCGGGTCTGTCAAGATTTCCTGCTTTCCTGATAAATTGTCCTGAGTTTTGGAGGTGGGACAACTTTAACTTAATACGATGTGTATTTAACGGCAATATGTAAGACTTCTGGTCTTCCTGTCTGCCTCTGCCTGTATACACACAACAACTTTATTACTAGGGCTTCATGAGCAATGTTGGGATCGCTTCCATCAGAGGCCCGCTTCAGAAATAAAATAAGCGCAAGAAATTACACAGAACCACCTCAGATAGATCTGGAAATAAGACTTGAGATCCGTAATATGAGAAATGCAACATTAAGTCACTTTGCCGTATTGCTTTCCGAAGGCACGTGCCAAGTAATAACCTTGGCTATGCTATTTATATCTGCGGCTCCGTGAATGACCAGACTGAGCTATTGTGATACCTGGCCTTCCCTTCTGTCTCAAAAGCAGCTGCTACCTACCGCCGGAGAAAATGTCTTGCCCCCATCTCAGAATGTGCCCTTAAAAAAAAATAATATAGTCATTTTATTTCCTCAATTATTCCCTCAGGATAAGTGGAAGAGGCTGGCGTTTTTATGTTTGAAGGCTCTTGGTTTAATCCCTGCTAAATTCCTAAATTAGGAAAAATACATGACTGTGGATGCATGTGAATGCAGCTGCTGAATAAAATAACATCACTCGCCAGTAAGGCGTTCACGTTGTTTTAGTGTTGAACCTTTGCAGATTCGACGCTCTCTGTTTCCATAGAGCTGCACCAGGCATCGGTGACCATGAACCCGCTCTGCCACCTACGCGGCTGATCAAATCCTGCTGGGAGGTGGTGGTTTAACGCGGCAAAGTATGTAAATAAAACCTGCACAGAGCCCACAGGAGAGGGGAGGAAAGAAATGCGTCCTCCATTCAAACTTTCAAGGCCAAAGCATCAATTGTCTTATGATTTTATCTCTTCCCCTCTTGTTTTCCCTCAGGTCGTTTCCTTTCCACTCAACTCACGGCACAGCAACTGAAATAACTCCCTTGACCCACTGCTTGGTCTTTGTTGTCCTGTATTTCAGTGCTCCTAGCAAGACCTGCTAAGCTGGATTTCAGGGGCGTGTCATCAGATTTGAATTTGCCTCCACTTTCGCTTTTGCTCCTTTGTCTTCTCCCCGAGTCATGGCTGCTTTGCTGCTGAGATGATCTTGATGTCCTTACCCCCATCTGCTCTCTTCTTCAGCCTCCTTTTGTCTTGTTTCGTATAGCTGGACTCATCCCAATGTAGAAGGCAGGCCATCACCATCCTTCCTGAAAATCCAGTTATTTAGGAATTCTGCAAGAGCCAGCCCATCCTCCTGTACGTGCATCTCCGTATACACAGCATACAGACTAGCATTGGCCGTTTCAGTTAGTAAAGCAGAAATACAGTTCCTGCGGTTAGTGAAATGTCCTACTGCCTCCCGGGATCTCCTAGAGCAGGAAATGTTTTGGAAACATCAGTGCAAGGCTCCTCTCAACTATGTGATTAAAGCATTGAAAAGAGTTTCCGATAGATGGGATGCTTCCCAGGTACACTGGAATTTCTCCATTAAAGATCAAATTTTGTTAAATAGCCTGAGCTAGACACTTTAAAGTCTTTTCTTCAGGTACTCATGCTGCAGAAAAATATTAAAAGGAGATCTCTGCTTCCACTTTTTTCCTGGTTTTGGTTTCTGTTCTTTCTTTACTTTCTTCCTCTTCCCTGGTTGCAATACCAGGGAAACAGTTGCTGCTGTCTTTGAGGAAGGAATCACAAGTTGGCTGGTTTTTTGGCTTCTGTTCCAGCTTTCTTTCCTTCAAAGCCTCTTAGATCTTGTCCTGCACTGAGGCTTTGGAGCTGCTTTGGTGATAATAAACCATCACACGCATTATGTTCCGTTGTAATGAAATGCGTATTGTCTCGTGTAAGGCAAATGTTTGCAAAAGGAGTGGGGAAAATCCAGTGGGTGATGAGCATCATTTAAAACTCGTAAGGCTGGCAAACCCCAGGTGCCCATCTCTGGGTTGTTGGGTCCTTCAAAGGACAGAAGAGGTTTTTTAAACTGAGCTGGTATTAAAGCAAGTGGCGGGGTTCCTCCAGGTTTGTCTGGTACTTAATTAGGCCAGAACTTCACAAATCCTGCCATGGCCGTAACATGGACTAAAATCTTCTCCATTCATTTGTCTTCAACATTTGTCACCCATGCCTTCTGGTTTCTCTGTACAAATACATACATATATAAACTTGATTTTGAAAGTCTTGCTGTCTAGTCAAATAGTATTTCCAGTGAAATCTGTTAAATTTTTGCTGGGTCCATTACCTAAGAGTGCTGCGAAATGTGATGCTGGCGTGAGTCCGGTTGTGATAATCAGAGAAGGATGGGAGATGGGAGACCTGAGCCTTCTCCATCTCTCTGACTCCCAGCCAGTGTGCAGTTCTGTTCTCCTGTGTTTAACACATGTACCATACTTGTTTATGGTAGCTCATCAAGCTAGAAGGAGAAATTGTTTTGCTGTGATAAGTGGTAATTATGGAAACCACCTTCAAGTAAATTGTTAAAAAGCTATTCAGTTGTGTGGCATATTTCCCTATTTGTATGGATTTCACTTTTCACTTGTCACAAAAAAAAAAAAAAGTGATTCCGACTCTTTGATTTTAAAAAACAAAGGAAAAGGAGAGAGCTGTCACCGGAGCTTAAAACTAATTTGATTTTCTAGATTTGATGATTTTTGAGTTTTGATGAAATAGAAGTTCAAGATAGGATGCAAGCTGCTCTGCCTCTGTAAAGTCTATAGTAGTTCAAGGCCTCCAGCTCTTGTCCCAGCTGTAACTTTCCGGCAACAGGTTATTTAAAAAAAAAAAAAAAAAAAAAAAAAAAAAACCAAAAAAGTAAAATTTGGCATTGAAACAGGAAATATGTGAACCTGTCACAGTAAGCAGTCTCAAAGGGCAAGCTGCTTTGCAGGAGCTAATTAACCTTAGGAAATAATTACACAAATATGCAAATGTTGTTTAGATAATTCCATGTGTTATCAACTCAGGTAGTCCATCATAACTGCAGACCTTGCAATGTCTAGGTGTTAGAATCTGGCATAGTTGATAAGGCTGCGGTTGCTGCATCACTTCGGCTTGGTATTTAACAATTAATGACTGTGATATTACATTAGTAAATTCGACCTGTTTTTTTGAATGCGACAGAACGTTCACTGTGCACGCGCTGCTTATCTGTGTATTCCTAATGGCTCCAGCCATTAAAATGTTACATACCTTTCAACTCTTAGCACAAGCGATATTGGAAAGAATGACAGACTGGGGTCTGTGGTGTCTTCCTCCACTTTTTTTGCACAATGCATGGCCTGAGAATTCACCCACAATCATTTGGCAGCTTCAGGGACTTTAAAACTATCACTGAGAGAATTTTAAATCTGCAAGCTGGTTTTCTCAAAGCAAAACCTTTTTTTTTTTGAGACAAGATGAAGAGCAGCGTTTTATAAAGTGTGTTTCCATTAGCGTTGTGTAGACCCCGAGACAACGCGTAGTCATGGGCTGCCATTCCTGGTGTGAGGTCCCTCCCGAAACCGAGCCCAGCTGGTCTAGGCTGGAGCAGCCGAGGGCATCCCTAACCTGCGCCAGGGTTTGAGTCAAGGCTGAGCAGATCAGTGACAGGTAACCTCATCCCTGCCGCAACCTGCTGCTTCAGGCGGCTGTAGGCGAGGTTCTGCTCCTGGGGTATTAAATGGCTTCATATAGATGAGCAACATGGATTTATTAATCATCATCATCATATTATTTTCATAGACTGTACTATTAAACTATTTGATTAAACTCTTGGTAGTAAAATGAAAAGCTCCGTATTAACCATTTATGATCACTTTTTGAGCAATTGCTATGTTGGTTTTATAAGTGAGGCATTTTTAGTATGTATTTAAGAGATAGCATTTAAAAAATACTGCGCGGGGGGGGGAAGCTTTTATCACTAGAAAAAGGAATCAGTTCTTAAACCAGTATTTGTGAATACTCATCCCTTCCACGTGAAATAAAATCCCGTTCTGTTTGCAAACGCTTGACGATCGTTTCTCGTTCAAAAGGAGTATGTCCGTGTGGCAGCAGCATCTTTTTGATCAGCCCCACGCAGCTGTCGTTAACCGAATCAGAACCTAACAGCTGACTCCTTATATTCTGTATCACTTTTATGGATGCCCCTTTTAGAGCCGGTTCTAGCAATGAGCACCTCCGTGCATTCGGGAAACTGAATAAATATCAGCAGTCTAAAATACGTCGGCAATACTTGCGTTAGATGGTTTTAACCAGCTTTATCTCCAAGGTGATCTTCAGTGGGATTTGCGGCGTGCAGGTAGGACAGGTGTTCAGTATCTGATAGCCTCCGTAGCCTTGGTAGTCATGGAGGGCAAACGAGGTCTGCTCGCTCTGTTTTTGTTGGTGAAAAGGACTAAAATGCATTGGTTGTTAAGAAAAATAACCCAGTAATTGCCTGGTTTGAGGTTACTTTGTGTTGGTTAAGCATCACACGGAGGCCTTTTTGTGTACCGTAGTTGTCAATTTATTTTTTGCTTTTATTTCTAATTGTATGTATTGGGAGGGGCGAGATTTTCAGAGGGATGCACTTCCACGTGTCCAAAGAATCAGACCACTTATTTCGACATAGTGTTACTGTTTACAGCTGACCAGCTTTCAGCAGCTGGAAATTTCAAGTTCAACTTTCCCAGCACCTTTCCACCTCAGTCTGTTTCACAATCGACAGTGTGTTTAGCCTTGGCTGCCTTGGGAGGTGTATGGCGTGGTTTCTCCTTGCCTTTCTATACAGTCGTAGCGATAATTATGTAAAGCATGACCAAGAGGCCTCCACTTTATCAAGTAATTTAACGAGGAGGTATGTCAGTGCGTTGTGTTTAGCTGCAGTGAGAAGAAGGAAAGCAGCGGCTGCGTGAAACTCCCAGCCTTTCATACCAAAACCTCGTAATTTAACCCAGAGCAGGTCGGTCCCCGGGTCCTCGTGGACCCCACGCAATTCCAAATCCTGAGGAGACCGGCTGTACTCCAGTGTTTCTTGTACGGACACAGCGCCGGTTTATTCGCCGTCAGAGTCGTCTGAAATACGGGCTTGTGACAAGGGGGAAAGTACGCAGATGCTCTGAAGAAAGAGCTCTTCTTCCAAACGTACACAACTGCTCCGAACTCCGTCTCGCACATACGTGCTTTTCTTACTTGTTTAGCAGAGTATGTGCAGCAACGCAGCCTATACTGACATTTTACGGGGTTTTTTCACCAGTAACAAATGTGGTTGTAGTTACAGCCTGCATCTAACTCGTTCTAGCTCATTTCTTTCTGCTTTTACAAAATCCGGTTGAGTCTTTGTACCGGGCTGTGAAGCTGTGCAGTTAATGATTCAGTTTACTCGACCACTGGTTACGCTTTAATCGGTGGGAGGTTTTTCCGGCTGAGTTTCTGAATCCTTCAGAAGCTTCTTGCTGCTGTCTCAGTCTTCTGGAAACCCTAAAATTGCGTGTTTTTCCCAGCGGTGTGTAGAAAGATGCAAAATACTTGAAAATGCAATATTAACCAGAAACAACCTCTTATTTTTGTCAGAATATTGAACCAGGGTTGTGTACCTGTACAAAAAAATGCTAGTTTGTGAATTAATGGTAACATCATTGTTTATAAACAAGTATCTTCTGATTATTTAGCTGAAATAAATATTTTAGATAAACCCATCATTTTAAAACTCTCCTGGTGTTTTAATGTACCTTTTCCATACGTATCATAGTTAGAGTACATCACTTTTCCATAGGAAACTCCAGTTAAAGTTGTCCTTCAGCTTTATCTTAATAACTGGTCTGTCAATCATATTTTCTTGATGAATTTTTTTTTAAAACCTTCCCTCTTTCCTCACGAAGGGAGGAATCTTTACCCATCTCTAGAATCAACTTTCAAAGCCGGGTTGAAAGAAAATAAGCCCTTTCTCACACTGAGGTGGTTTGCAGTAGTCAATACATAATTTGTAATTTGATAAATTTGTTTTAATCACTGCTACCTTAGAGGGAAAAAAAAATGAAAAGCACACAATTGTTTTAAAAGTTTTGGGTTCAGATCCATAAAGATTTGTAGCCATCTCACTCTTATTTAGGACACTGGGCATGAGAATGGAAGTAAAAGGTAAATCCACCCTGTTATTTAGACGTCTGTCTTCCCATTGATTTTAGACACTTGTAAGAGCCTAAATTCACAAAAATGAGTTTCAGAATGGGACTAAGACCTAAATAACTTCAGTGTTCTTGGTAAAGTTAGAGTAATTCACACTATGTAATTAGCATCTTCTGATTGCCGGTGGCTTTTGCTGGTTTGTACTTTATTTTCCCCAAAGAACTGAGGCTTTTGTAGCCTGCATCTGGGTCACCGAGGGGTGTGAAGTTGTTGACGGAGCAGAGCAAAGGAGAAGGGGATGCAGATTTTAGGAAATGATGTGACCTTGACTGATCAGCTCCTTCTGGCACGAGGGAGGCTGGAAAGTACCCGCAGTCTTGTGCTGGAGGTGTGAAATCCTGGTGGGGCAGGGGAGCATCTTACTCTCCTCACCTGAGACTAGACAGACTTGTAGTTACGACGTGGGCAACTTGAAAAATAAATAAAATATCGAGGAGTAGAGGGCTTTCCGAGAGCCTCTAAGGTGGAGGTGGGAGTGCACAAACCAAATGTTTGAGGAGAGTGCACTAAAATCAGGGTAAATCACGCCAGGCATTCACAAATTCTTGTTCGGTAGTAAAAAAAAGCGCTCCCCTAAGTGCCAGAGACTCCAAAGTAATGGCTAATTAGTAAGCAGTCAAAGGTGTTTTATCCGCGCTGTATCTCACAGTCTGCGGTTGCAAAAAGTAACGTTTAAAAGGGTGGTTGCAAATAACATGATTTTAATCTTTGGCAGATTTCTGTTGGCCCGTAATATAAAAAAAAATTGTGAAGACTGAAATCATATTTATGCTGGTCCTACTTGTTTTTGTTTGTTTTATCAGACTAAGTCTTAACTACTTTAAACAAACCCATCAGTGAACAAACATTTGACAAAGAGTTGTCAAAAGAATGAAAATCGGAGCAGTGGCTCATAATTTCTTTGAATGCCTCCATTATGCTGAATTGCCATCATGGCATTTAGACAAAATTTTGCAGATGCATAATTTTTGTTGCATTTATTAAAATAAGCCACAATAAAGCAACAGTTTTACTGCCTTTAAATTGCAATCTTAAATTTCTTTTATTTAGACAAATGAATATGTTCTCTTTTTTTGACACCAGAGTATATTCATTTGAGGTTTGTTTTAACAAAACATTTTAACATATAGGAACACGTTGCTTTTAGACAGAATTGCCAGTTTTTAAAAGGTAATTGTCGCAAATGTAATTTCTTTCTGCAGGATAATGGATCTCCTGAAGAACATGCAATTTATGTTTGGGACCATTTCATTTCTAAGTCAGCTGCAGAGAACGTGTTTTTTGTTGCTCACAGTTATGGCGGACTGGCCTTTGTAGAGCTGGTAAGTGTCGACTTCTCCATTACCGTCTTTCCTGAAGTTTTTCGCAGATTTTCTGAATTATTTGTGATCACCTTCTTGAAAGCAGCCATTTAGGAACAGCTTTGAACCAATGGCCGGGTACAGATCCGTGAGGAAGCTGGAAGGTCACTGCATTTCTCTGCATTTTTGAATTAAACAATAAGGTCCCAAGTGTATAACAAACCTGGAAGAGTGGGAAAACCAATTTGTGGGGAAAACAAAATGCATGGGATCTTCCTTGTCCGTGCCGTGTACTGAAAGGCAGTACTCGGTGAGTCTCTTCCTCTCTGTAGGAAGACTGGAGGTGAAGACTGAGAACATACAACAATGATTTTAAAGCAGAGTCACATTAACAAATGCACCTTTTTCTATATAGATTGGAACTGAACATGAGGGGAAATTTGGGAGTTTTACCCAATTTGGCAGTTTTTTCACAAAGTTCTGCAGAAGTTGCTGGGAAGGCTTTTTTTTGGCCATTTATTAGGCTCTGGATAAACCCTGCGGTGATGTAAGGTGAGAGGGGACTCTGCTCAGTGTAAAGCTGCCCTACCCCTGGTGCTGGGACTGCTGAACATCCCGTTTGTCAGCCTTTCACCCTTTTCTCCAAAGGCAAATTTGTTGACCCCGTCTGGTATACGGAGTTGCCTGTTGAACTGGTGTACCATTCTTTGAGTGTAGCTGTAGTCTCCTCGCTTAACTGTGTAAATGCTGGTGTAATCAGGACATGTTTTATCGAAGAAAAGTGAAAAAAAAAAAAAAAGGTCCTGTTTATTGTGGAAACATGAATTGCAGAACGATGAAATGCAGCAGATGCATGTGTACGTCTTTTGTCTAAAAAGCCTTAATTTAGTCTAACTGAAAGTTAGTAAAAGTGGTTCGTGCTTGAACGCAAAATTAGTGCCTTAGTTATGAAAAACCACGCACAAGTGCTTTGGTTTTAGTCTTGTCCTGCTCTAAGTAGCAAGAAGAGCCCAGAGTAGGACCACTTGTATTGTTTTAAGAACTTAAGATTTTTGTTTACCCTTTTCATTTGTAGAAATTAAGGCCATTTGGATTTTCCCTCTGCTTCCAGAACAGTGTTTTTAAAATACATATGACATGTAGAGATTTGAGACTTGAGAACACTTCAGCTGATCAATTCCCACAGATATTTTATTATCAGAACAATAAATAGTCTTGAAATTAAATTTTTAAGAGACTAAATTTGTGAAGATGAATAATTGCTTCTATAACCACAACTTTGGGCAAGAAACCGCTTACGTTGCGTGTGCCTGTTGCTCCTCAGATACAATGAAGAGTAGGGGGCATCTGTTCTGTCCTGGCTTTCCGAGTTGCCCTGTGTTTCAGACCAAGTTATTCTGATGTGCTTCATCTGTTCGAATTGAAGCACTACCAGAATTTCTGTAGGTTTTGTAAAGCCACGTTGTTTGGGTCGCCGGATGCCTACAAATACATACGCTTAGCACAGGACAGGAGTGAAAATCAACTGGAGACCTTTCTCAGTGTTTCCTAAACAAAGTGCTTATTTGAAGGAGGCTGGGAGAGTTTTTCCATCACATTTCAGTCAATGGCTTGAGTTGGCATGGGTAACAGATGACCAACGTGTCATTCCCATTTTGCCTGTTTCTCTTGTCACACTGGTGGATATTTCTTCACTTTTGTTCTACTTTAATATGAAGCACACAGATGTTTCAGAACAAGACTTGACTTCTGACCTTGGGGCTTCCAGGGTCAGGGTGCTCAGGGCCTGTGAAATTATCACAAGCTGAGCTAAAGTTTTTATCCATCGCAGGAAGCAACCAGTAAGTAAGAAGTTAAAAAGGAGCTTTGTCAGAGAGACAAGATGGTCTCAGTAAGGGTCAGCTTCTGTAGTCTGCTGTCTCTGCAGGAGATGCATGCCTGAGAGGAAGAATATAATATATAACTATTGGCACATCACATATCTGTCATGCAAAACTAGGCCTGAGAAGTATATTTAATGTAGACCGATTGTTTTTTGAAAAATCAAAGGGTATTAACACCTGGTTTTGGTAGAGGTGGTTTGATATCTGAGCTCCGCTGAAAGGAGTTTAATTAAATAATGCGTGCACTGAAGCAGATCTCATTGAAATAAACCCTGAACTATTTTGTCACAATATTAATTTGTAAGATTTTATTTTTGTTGTGATCTCCTTTCTCTTCAACTTTATATCCATATGGCACTTAGTAATTGCAAAGAGCTCAAAAAAAAAAAAGAAGAAATGGAGCAGCTGATGGGCAATTACTGTCTTATGACAAATACATATTCGATCACTTTCTTTCCTGCTTTGTGTGGGGGAGATGATGAGGGTGATAGAGCAGCTACAGCATATAGCAACCGTACTACCTCTATGCTTGCTGTGCAAGAATTTTGGGTCAACTGATTCATAAAATTGTAGGTTAGAGTAGTTGTGGAGACTTGTTGTGCAGCTGCTCTTTCTACATCCGTGCCTCTTACAGGAGAGCAGCGTGAAGCATATGGCTTTAATTTGGAGTGAAGGTTTCTGCCTGGGCCCTCTGCATTTTATGGTGCCCTCAGGGAAAAAAAAAGAAAACAAGCAAAAAAGTCCAAAAACGTTTGCGTTTTCAATGGATGTCTTTTAAATACACTGTGCCTGTTCAGTGCTGCGCGGTCTGTCCCGATCGTTTGCAGTCATCGCGGTCGCAGAGATCTCCAGCTCATCGCTTCGTCATGGTGCGCGGCTCTCGGTAAAAACTCAACGCCCGGGCGCTGGGCGGAGAAACCCAACAAGACGCAAGATTAAGCAAAGATGCATTTGTGGTCATTTGTACCATCTCCTGGGAAGAGCTGCTGCTCTCCCGGAGCAGCGTGGGGAAACGTTTGGTCTTGCAAGGGCAGGACACCTCCAGGAGCCCCTTCGTTTGCGGCCCCCAAAGGAGCCGGCGTGGGAAAAACAGCTCTGCTCTGCTCTGCCTCCTCCCTTGGGTCTGCAGGTTTCTCAAGTCCGGTGCTGGGATGTGGGCATGTGTTTTGGTGGGAAACTCAAAAGTGGAAAGAGAGCAAATATGACCATTGCATGTGAAATTGGTATAAAAGGAGGAGCATTTTTGTTCACAAACCTTTGGTGGCCAAACCAGGTCTTCCTTCCAAATTTAATCTCACCGTAAAAATCAGGCTGTAGTTTGGAAGTCCTCCATTAAACAAACCAGTAAAACTTGCCTGCAGTTTTCAAGCACATGCAACAGCATCTAGCATTTTTATTGGTCTTCACAGCTTTTTAATCAAGTTTTTTGCCTGTCTGTGATTGCGAGATGTTAAGAAAAACAGGATGAGTCTGTGATACCACGCTTGAATGCACAGAAACTGTTAGGCGGTTACTGCGATGTCGGCACACACTTTTTGTACCTTGCTGGGTCATAGATTGCTAAGGGAATAATTGAAAGTGATTGAACATGTGTGGGAAGTAAAGTCCCACCAATAAATGTAATTAGTTATATTGTTTATGGGTAGAATTACAAATGCTAATCATAAACCGTACGCTAAAATGTATCTTAATATTTAGTAATTAAAACTTTGTGTAATTGTGCTTTGAAATTAAATGTGCATCTAATAATATCTACGTGAAATTACTTATTGAATACACAGCACTAAAAATGGTTATTGGGTCACTGTGTTCTGGTAATTACTAATTTGGAAAAACTCAAGCCGTGATTCATGAACACATCTCGTCTTGCTTCTGCTATCCCTTACACAGTGTAGTCGGGGATTTATTTTCAGAAGCAGCTTGCTGTAGTTGACAGTAAATTGTGGAACTTTCCCAACTCCTAGCTTATAATAATTTTATGAAATTTAACAGAAAGTGAGAATTTCAAGTTGATGGAGTCAATTTTATATTTAGTTTACAGAAAATAAGTTTCTGGTACAACGCCTTCTTTGAGTTTTTCTGCCAGATTTTGTGGGTTTACAATTATTTTACTTTAAAAAGAATGTTTTCCCTTGCCATTGCCTGCATGAAAGACTCGTGCAGGAGAAAAGACAAGATTGTGCCCCCGTGCCTACCTGAGTGCTGTGGCCATCCCCTGCTGATCTGATTACAGCATCAGGGCTTGGCGGCATGTAGAGGGGACAGAAAGGGTGGTCCTAGGATGCTGGGTGACATGTAAAACTATCCGTGTCCATCATTGTAAGAAACACATGACAACTACTCATTTCAGAATCACGAGAAGAATTGTTAAATCTAAGCTTTCAAAATTGTCAATTAGATATTCAGTATCCTGAGATTTAAAAAAAAAAGAAAAAAAGATGTTGTGGAAGATTTCTCCTGTTTGCCTTCTATACTCCTGAGACCTCAGGCTTTGCGTTTTCAAGGGTTTCCTCAGCACCTTATGAACCAGAAGTGTAGGGTTTTTTTGTTTTAATTCTAGTAAAATAATATCTGTAAGGAAAAAAAAAAAAAAAAAACAAATACCATGGGAATCGTGACAAAATTGTGAGAATTGGTAGTGGTATCTCCAGCTTACAGCATTCATCCTGCTGTAAAAATACAAAGCGCACGGGGGAATGTAATATAATTAAATTAGGAGACGGAAAGTAGGTTCATTGTCTTTGAGCAGATGAGAAACTATTCATTATGGTCTTTGTTGGCTAAAATGTTGGATATGTATATTGACAATTTGCACAAAGGTGTGTGTGTGTGTGTGTCTTTGTTAAAATCCGAGCTGTTCAAATTACTGTATCCACCGTAGCATCCTCATTCCATCAAAATCAACCAATTTTGTCCATTAGAAATAATTTTAGGTCCATCATTTTTGAGATATGCTCAAATGCCACTTCATTTTGTTAAGTTGTGCTGGGTACGGCAAGGACCTGACCCTGGCTGGAGCTGGTAGGTGCCATCATCATAACAACGATGATAAATGGACACCTGCTGAGCTACCTGGGAGTCTCTCAGCCTGCATCAGTATTCTGGCACGGGCAAAATGCAATTTAAGAGCCTTAATGACTGGACTGTGAACCTGTAATTAGTTTTTCATTAATTTAATTTCCTGAAATTTCAGATTAAATGGTCTGTTATATTTGGCTTTTTATTTATATAGACTTATATAAATATATCTGTCTACTTATTTTTTATATTTAGTTTGGCTCAAGAATTGATGAGCAGGGATATGTAACTGTTAATTTCCTTGGCCAAAGTATTAAATCGAAATACATCTACTGATGTGTGGCAGAAATAACAGAAGAGCTGTGGTGGTTGTGTAGGAAGCGTGGTAGAGAGCTGGGAAGGAAAACATCTCAGTGGCCAAGATCATATTGTGAAGAAAGAAAGCAAAATAGCACAAAAAAAAAAAAGCACTTCAAGGCTTTGTGAGCATTAAACTTAAAAAAAAAAAGAGACCTGGTTTAGGTCTCACCTTTTTCAGTGTTGTACACTTACGTTAGCACTCTCTTTGAGCCACGTCTGACTTAGGCAGGGACACTCAGAAAAATAAGTCTAAAAGTAAAAACGGGATCTTAATTCCACTTGGTTATTTATTTCATCTATGCTTGGTTGTGCTTCTTGGAAAAATGCTCATTCATCTGAAAAAGATCAAACGAGAAAGGAGGGTGGACAAGAGGACGTAATGGAGAAATGGCGGTGGGTTGTGTGAAAAGGGTTGGACAGGACCAGGGTCAGTAGCCTTTGGGCAAATTTATTTTAATATTTCTGTTATGGACATGGACACACATGGACACAAATATGCACTAATGAAATCGACTCCTGGCATGAAGTGGTGAAGTCACTGTTAGCGTTCAGAAGTAGAATTTCTGCAGAAATAGAAATTAAAGGAAATAATACAAACTTCAGGACACTTAGGCATTGACTGGCTGTATACACAATGCGTTTGTGTACGGAGAGTGATCTCATCAACAGGGAACAGCGGGGATGGAGAAGCCCTTGGACGCGCGGCTTCATCGCTGGTGGCTGTAAGTGAATGGCTTGATAACGCAACAAAGGCGCCAAATGTGATTCTGTGATTTGTTCGTTCTTTCCATCCCGGGAAGGGAAGCATTAATGCCGGCCAGCATGCCGGTGAGATTAATCTGAGATAATTTGAGACATTCAGGAAGATTAACTCGGTCTGGAAGAGATACAGGGAAGAGCGTCGGTACGCTCGGAGCAATGGAGAGCGTGTTTTACTAGAAACGATGAAGGAAACGTGGATGTGCCGTGATGTGGTACCACATGGAGATATCCTACCTACCGTGAGCACCAGCATCAATGTAGCCGTAGGAACAGTACATGCACCCTCTAGGCTTATCAATCTTAGCAAGAGCTGTGTAATCTGCTAATGCTCTTACGTTGACTTTGGTAGCTGTTGAAGGAAAAGAAGGTTCAGCGTCTGTTCCGTAGTTGCTACAGAAGCAGAGTTTAAAAGGCATGGGCTTGTTCAGCCCGGCGAAGGAAGGCTTAGTGGGATTGGTAGCACTCCGCAGATACATCGGGAGAGTAGACAGTGGGGAGGGAGAGCCGGGTAAGCCAAAGAACAATGTTGGCACAGGAACAAATGGATTAAAACTGGTCATGAATAAATTGAGGGTGGAATTAGGTTTTTCGCCATTGGATGCGGAAGGCGTCTTTGGGAACAGGAGGGCTGGGGCAAAGCTGCTTCCCAGCGTGACCCACACATGGCAAGAGTTATCCGAGTAGTTGGCTGGGACCGTCGGTCCTTGGTGTGACCCCGGAGTCCTTGTTCCTGTGAAATCCAGCCTGTGCGGGTGCGTGTTTTCAGCCACAAACAATTGGACCTGGTTTGGGTTAACTTTCCTGGAGTCGGCGCCTCTCTGACTCCAGGCTCACTCTGCTCGAAGCACTGAGTCTGAACCAAAACCAGGTCAAACCCCCAAACACCAATGTTTGCAAACAACTTTTTTCCCCTCCCTCCTTACTTGTTTTTGGAAGTAGTGGACTCATTTTGGGTAACATTTTCTGAAATGCACAAGCTTCAGCTGGTGGTAGGAAGCAACAAGGGCTCACAGATCGAGCAGCGAGCAGTCACAGCAGTGAGGAAATTGAATGGGAGATAGAACAAAAAATACTGACGTATCTTAGTACGTGTCACTGCCTGCTGTACTGGGAGCAACTTGGTCACATTTGGCTTTGGCTGATGTATGCATATTAAAAAAGTGTGTGTGTGTATATGCACACCTATATACGTACATGTATATATTCATAGGCATCTGTTGCTCATTTTAACACAGAGCAGATAAACATTTTAGGCCACATTCAGCCTAAATAAATAAGCTGACAACTCTACACTGGCATCATTATTTCACTTGCTACGATTTATTGTTGTTACCCGTTTGCACCGCGGTAGCAGTCACGTAGTAGTGCCTTGTCCTGAAGAGCTTCCAGGCTGGAAGGATCATCTAACAAGAAGAGACAGAGGAATGATGAATGATTACCGGGCAGTGCAGAGCACCATAGCTGCATGTCCTTTTTCTTTTTTTGTGTGTGTTTTAGTGTAAATGCTGAGTAGGCATCACCTTCCTCAGTTCATCCACAGCCCTCTCAGCCTTGCTACTAGATGAGAGAAGAGGATGGCCACAGTGAAAGCCCGAGCATGGGCCACTTGCAGAACAGGCTCGTGTTTTGAATGTTCATCCCTCCTCATTACCTTCCTCTACATAACGTGCTCAGCCTCATTACTTTTTGCTTCTTCTTAATCATTTACTAATGTAGTATCTCATGCTTTGTTCAGCTCAGTCGGTGGTCTGCAGGCTAACTGTACGTATGCCCCTTCTCCACTTCGTCCAAAAGCAGAAGGGCAACGTTTCATGGACTGGAACGATATACCAACTACTAATTGCCAGCACCACCCATCATTACTTTACGTCTCATTGGCCCGTTCATATTAATTTTCTAGTTTGACATCAAAGTTGGAATCCTAATTATAAAATGAACAAAGAACTGAAGATGGGTAAAAGTTGGGGTCATTTGGAAAGCCAGTTACTTGGAAATACATGTTGATATCCTCTGGGATTTGGAGGTGGAAAGCACAGCACTTTCTGCCTTTCTTTGCAGAGACATTTCTAGAGCCGTTTCACCTCACTAGTTGTATATATTTATAATTTCTTTGCATTGTTTTAAATTCCATGCACTACACAGTGAACGGTTGGGTTTGGATTTCAGTATGAAGAGCTTTCTGATCTTTAGCAATTGTTCTGGTACTTTCATCCCCTTCTCTTGTTGCCCAACTATATATAATTAAGTTTTCTTTTTTTTTTTTCTTTTTTTTTTGTTTGTATTTCTGTCTGAATTCAGTACTATTTGTCAACTTTTCTCTGGTCATGTGCTGATAATTGGACTCCGTGTTTTAAGTGCAGTTGCTATAGTTAGCTAAAGGTGAACTTCAGTAGCTTTGTTCAGCTGTACAACATTTTGGTCAATGCAGCCAGAATGGCACTAGATTTTTACTTTTTCCAAAGTTTCTTTGAATTTGGTACTCACTGATGTTCATGCATCCCTCAGGGTGTTTTGGTGCTTTCAATTTCCCTTTCTCCAGTGGTGCTGAATGTAGTGGATGATTTTTTTCTCCCTCAGCAGTACTATCTCACGTTCTTCAAAGTTAAATCTAGCTGCGCTCTGGCCCTTGTTGTGCGGGATGACAAACTAGATTGTCATAAGGATCCCTTTTGTGCTACACGTCTAGGAATCTTGGAAGCTCGTTTTGTATTTCTTTCATGCCTTACTTCTCCTGGCAGTTTCTCCTGCTTTAATGTCACCTGCAAATTTAATTAATTCCAGATCATTAATGAAGATGTTAAATAAAACCATATTTGGCATCTATCCCTATATCTGACTAGAAACTTCCTTCTGGCTCAATAAATTCCTTTATATTAGTGTCCTTTCCTGCATTATTTCAACTGTTTTGAATTCTGCCAGGCAACGTACTTATCAGTCACTTTATTTTTCATTTCAAATTCTACCTTTGAATGAAAAAGAAAAAAAAAAGCTGAAGCACAGGACCACGTTCAAAGAACACGTTGCTGGTCCTTTCAGTTGTGAAGATAAACTTCAGCCCTTGGGCCTATCAAAGCTGATGGGGCAACCTCTGTGTGAAACCATCTCATTAAAATGTGTGAAGTACACTCTTGATCCCAACAGTGAATTCCATGACCCACGGCAACTGGTTTTCCTTAGTTTCTTGCCTAGCTATTAATTTCCTCACTGATTGCCTAAGCTTCCCAGAAGTTACAAGTTCTCATCTCTAGATGTGCACCTCCATACAGGTGTTTTCTGTCTGAACAGTCCCATGCCTATCAGAGCTCTTCCGGACATGGGGGAAGTTCATCAACAGTAGCAGAAGACAACTCTTCTGTCCTGAACCTCTGAGAAAAGTACCCGACATTGAGGAACTTTACCTTCTCTCTGACATAAACTATTTCAGTCCATCTCTTTTTTGGCTCCCCAGGGTGAATTCTGGAGGTGCTGGGACATGGGCTATCCAATCTCCTGTTTTTCTGGACAGATTTACTAGCGCTTCACTCCCTTCAGGTTCATCTTCAGACTTTGTCTTCTAAATATTGTAAAATCTTCCTTTTTGTTTTATTTAATCCATCTGTTTCTGGGTCCCGCCCGGAAGCACATCTTTCTGCTGTGGTATTGCACCCTTCAGTCGTCCTCGTCTTCTGCAGGTGTCTCTTGTCTAGTAGTGGTGCATCATGACAGGAAAATGAAATTTTTAGAACACCACTTCATGTAGATGTGGCCATTGCAGCTCTGGATGGCCGTGCATCAGACTGACTGGAGGTTGAAACAACATGAGTACTGGCTTGGTTTTTTTCTGGCAAGTATAATGTGAAAAACCTTGGCATTTTATTTAACTTTCTAGGTTGTTACTTATCTCTCTAGATTGGTTTGGAGAGCAGCTTAATACTAACGATTTTAGGACACAGGACATCATCACAGTCTAAAGGGACTGCAGTTCTTGTTGAATGTGTATATGAACACTAATAAAGGAGAAAAGTAGTTATGCAATGGAGAAAGTGGGAAAATCACACGTATTGTTCCCTGACAGGTTTTGTGGTGCGTTTAGATTATTTTACCTAAAATATTAGCTTGTTTTAAATATGTTGTGGGGTTTTTTTAATGGAAAAACCGTTAAAAACAGGAAGTTGTCTCACTGTTGTCTTATACTTTTTCCCATTTCTGTGACATGATCTTATGCCGATAAGATGACACAAGTGTGTTGTGCTACTGTTAATTTAAATGTTAATTATGGTGAAAAGCACATGTATGGCTTTTGTGTGGAACAACAGAGGTTTTATAAGACTTTAAGACCCGGTTTAGTGGATCAGCCAGGGGAGCTGCAAGTTAATAATATACCAGGCATTGCAAATCCAGGTGGAGCAGAAGGAATCCAAACATAGTCCGGTGAGGGGAGCTCTCAAACTGTGGTGCTGTAAGAAGCAGCTGGAATTTGCCTTTTATCCTAGAACTTTCCTGTCTTTAATCTAGTGGAGAGGTGTTACACAGCTCTTTCAGTATATTAGTGAGGTATTTTAATATTAATAATAGCATGACTACCAGTGTTTAAATGTTAAAATAATCCTATTTAAGGGCTTTGCTTGAATATGAGATGAAGTAAAAATATATAAGCAGATTTTGCACATATATTCATTGAGAAAATTGTGCTTTTAACACCGCAGAACTCAACTGAGATTTTATTGCTAAGTGTCGAAGCGCAGGAGTAAAATTTCCTCGTAAATAAGTGAAAAATAAATAGTTCAGTTAGTTGATTTTCTGCTTTTACCATTTTCCAAGACAAATTAAATTTAATAGTGAATCTCAGCATCCTGCAGTACAAGGGTACAAGGTGCGAGAGGTTTTTACAAGCTTGATTAAGCCAAGGCATTTTATTTGTTTGTTGATATCTGGATTATATTTTGTCCTGGGGTGGCTCTAGCCATCTGACAGGAGTGTTATACCTTTGTGCTAGGAAGTTAGGAGCTGTTACTGATCTTTAAAAGCAGAGTTTCTTCAGAGGAAAAGTTTTTGTAGTCTTTCTTGTTCATTCCTTCATCCTCCTCCTTCCTCTTGCCATCCCCTTTCCAAGAACAGATGATGAATAATGTTCAGGAAATCGTTCCCCACAAGCCTCCGTCGGAAAACTCGTTATTTTAGGAATTTTGATGTGGTTACCGAGTGGTTGGTGAACCTGTATGGTCCCGTGGTCGTGAGTATTGCTTTGTGCACCTTACCAAATTTTATTCCGATTCAGAGTGCTCTTGCAGTATTGGTGTTGTATCTGTCAGCTGCTTTGCTTCAGAGCCTTAGTATCTCCTTGAATTCCTTTAAAACAGTTGAAGGTACAAAAAATGTAATTACAATATTCTTTGACGGAACAAATTCCAGTCAACAGAGTGATCATGGTGATGTTAGATCTCTGGTGTCGTAGTTCTTGTAAATTATAAACCTTAAAAAAAATCAAAATATCAAAATGACCGTGGAAAATCCCAGCCACCCGCCTCTTGGTCCCCATCCCATCAGGCACATAACTTCCAGCATTTTACAAGGTGTTAAAGTACAGAGATTATGTTTTCTCAACCTCAAAAAAAAAAAAAAGCATTGTTAATTTAACCCTCCGTAATCTTATTTCACTTCTCCGCTGTTGCTGTCTACAGCCCTGGCAGATTATTTTTTTTTTTCCAAACCAGCTGTTGAAAATAACGGAGTTTAAAGAGTTCACGGCTGAACGTGAGGGATTCATCATTATATATTTACTGTCTGAGGCTGAGATAGCTGTAAGGTTTTTCAGATGCCATTGATCTATTGCGCATGTTCCCTCCCCGGGTTGCGGGACGTGCTTCTATTTGCATAAGGCCCTGGGCAAGGTTCTTTCTTGCATTGATTGGCCTGTCCAAGGGAGCCTGATGTGCTCCTGCATTGATCACCCTGTCTTTTCTTGGAAGGCAGTGTTACGCCGAGTTCATCTCAAACATTCTGGGGAGAAGGGAAAACTTTACTGCAGATGTCTCAATTTTATTCAGATGTTCCTTTGAGGATAGGCCTTTTTTTTTTTTTTTTTTAATTTGGATGTGTTTCAACACAGACCAGAGTGTACTGAGAATCTATGTTAAATAAAATCACTGTTACGTACACCACTTATTCCATCCTATGGGCTTTTTTTGAAAAACAATGCCTATAGCTTTCAGCAAAAATCAAAACTACTCACTCTTCAAAGAGTTTGCAATTATAAGTGGAGACTTAATGTAAGACTGTGTGTGCTTGGATTAATATTGTCAGTTTGTAACTTGTGTGATTTGTACTAAATTTTCTTCAGTCTTAAAAAAAAAAAAAATTTGAAATTGCATCTTAGGAATAAAAACTGCAGTTGGATTTTGACTTTCCAGAGCCGTACTTCAGAATTAGCCACCCAGGTAAACTGCTGGGCTGAGCGGTGATTGACCAGCTCTGCGTTGATCAGAAAGGACAAGTATTTCCTTACGATCTCCTTGTTACCACCGACGTGGTACGTTAGGGGCTGGCTCTCAAAACGCAGGTTTGGCAGCCGGGTTCTCAGCTCACCCTTCTCGGGGATGGAGCGTTCCCATGTCTCCTGCGATAACAACCCACGGTCAGGAGCTCTGAAATCCAGCGCTGGAATTTCTGAGGGACACGTATTTCCCTGCGTGCCTAGTTATGGGGAAGATGCCCCGTTATTATTGTCCACCAAGCATATTTCTGTGGTCAGAAAATTATTTAAGGCGTGGTCTTTCCTGTAGGTAGAGGTGAAATGCGGTTGTACCCACGTCTAGTGAATAAGCTGGCGTGTGAACCTTACCGGGCACGCGATCATACTGTGTGTTTGTGAAAAATAAAATGTTACGGTAGCGTTCCTGTCCTACAGAGCATGGAGCATCACAGAGCTGCCCCTTCGTCATTTTTAAAAAAAAATTTAAATGGGTATTTTTGTGGATGCTGTAGAATTTTCTTCGGAGGAAATAAGTATTCAGAGATACACAGCTGAGATCGTATTAACGCTGTTACATAAATTACGCAGGGTGTTTTTTTCATCGCTTGGATTATAGTTTCCTGTCTTTCACAGAAGCAATAATGTGTTGCATTGTGCTGCGGTACTTCGGCTTAGGGAACATATTCCTTTGGTCATTCGGTAAAACAAAACTTAGATAAGTATAATTCAGGTGGCGTATATGAAATTTCATCTTCATTATCATGCAAATGCAGGGAGAATGTAATATTTCCCAAGATGTCATTTGACTATTAGGATCTTTAGAAAATGGCCTCTCAAAGCCACAAAGCTAATATTCCAGAAGAAAGCTATATAATACCTAAAAATTGTCTATCCTTATTCTATATGAATAACAAATGTAATAGGACAGGCCATTATTAAAATCGCAAAAGAATGTGTTGACCTATTTGTACCGAGGATCTTTTCTGATTTTTGCATCGATGATGAATTCTGAGCTCTCCGTAGCACAGAGGATGAACATGCAAATGCAGATTTCAAAAATCTGCAGGGGAAAAAAAAAAAAAAGTTGGATAGTAACTGGAAATCTGTTCTGTTTTGTTTCGGTCTATAAATGAAATTGGTGCATATTTATGCCAAAGAGTATTTTGTCACACGTAACGATATCCTATGCTAGTGTTACATACATAGCGTGCCTGCATTGTGCATCTGCGGCACTTTTTTCTTATTTTAAGCTGTCTTTTGCTGATAGTTGAGTCAATGAGCACAGAAGATGGGCACAGGCTAAATTTGAGCTAATCTTTTAGGTGGGGAGTGGAACTTGCTTTTAATTCTGAAATAAAAGAAGAGCCTGAGTATCTCGTAGCAGCCCATTATCTGTGTTATTCACTTGAGGAAAAACGCGGGACCTGCTTGTACGGGTGAGCTATGCAGGGCAACAAGACCTGAAAAATTTCTGGTAGCGAAAGAAATCTTTTGCAAACAGCTTCAGTTTTTAAAAAAAAGAGTGTTTATAAGCAATTAAAATGAAGAAAAGAAACCTAATCTCTTACTTCAGGTAGAAATACGCTCTGGGAAAAAAAATATATCCGTAGCATGCATGGCATTATGTGCTGATAAACAAAGTTGATGCCGTAGAAAAAAGTGATGGAGACGTATGTAGGTGCTTCCAGAAATTTTTATACCCTCCGTGGATGTTGCACAGTGAAGTTTTTCTTGGCAGATAGTTGCAGCCCCAAGTGATGTTCTGGATGTGTTGAAATAAGTGCTTTGAATGGGTTTTAATCATTGCTTGATTGCTGGGCATCTTCAGCATCAGGCATACGAGTGAGTCCTTTCACTGATGAGGTCTGAGCAAAATAGGGCAGCACAATGTAAAAACCCGTATTTTTAAGTTTTCCAGTGAAAACATACAGCTGCCGTGGCAAAAAGTGGTATTTCCAGGTGCAGGGCTGATGTTTTCCAAGTCAGTATATAAAGAATGAAATTCCAACGTCTGTAGGATTTTTTATTTTTCATTTGGAAAAACGGTAGTATTTGGAGACTTGAGAAATTACAGAGGTGTCTCAAGTGTCATCTCTCTCCCGTGTCACAGAGACATTTTCATTACAGAAGCATGTTACTGACGGTAAGAGGTGGTTCTGTCTTGTTTTAATAGGGAGATCTTTTCAAAGTCCAGGTGCTGCTAACATGCCAGATACCATGCAGCAATTAAAAATATTTCGTGCTACTTCACCCCCACCTCGGCAGTTTTGCTCTCCGTGCATCATACGTATGCGGTGTCTGCCCTTCACTCAAAACCTTTTCGTGACCTAACTGGCAAATATCCATCACGTGGAAGATACCGTGGTGCATTTTTTAAAAGACATAGAAGTTTATTTACGCTACATTTTTTTGGAGGTAAAATGCGGGGTTTAAACGACAAAGACTTGATCAAGAACTCCTCGACACTTGTGATCTGGTGCGGCAGTCTGAGGAGGGAATTGGTAGAGCCTCCCCATCTAAACGCTGATTTTTCCATCGTGTTCATATTTCGAGGGGAGGCTGCTCTGGGATGCAGGCTGCTTAGCGCTGGATTTAGTGGGGTCACCGTTCGAGCCCTACTTTATTGCTGAAAGGGTAATGGGTGGTGATGTTCATGAGAACAGAGCGTAATGAAGACAAAACAATTAGAACCGTCCCGCTCTGCAGAGCCTCGTGTTGCTTCCCACTGCCGTTCTTTCTCCAGGAAAAAAAAAAAAAAAAAAAAAAAGCAATTGTCCTATATAAGTAGAGGCTAAATCCTTATTTTTTATTGCATGGCATAGAAAATAATGATGCCAGTTATTACTTGCCTTGCTTTGAATTGCACTTCTGTTGTATGTACTCGATACATTTTTATATTTTGCAGCGTTCCGCTAAGTACAATCTAAGTGAAGTTTTTTACTCTAATTGTGAAGCAAGTGCTATAGAAAAAAAAAGAAATTTGAAATTTCAATGTCACTATATTTGGTAGACTCGCATGGATCTGTGGAAGGGGATAGCAAGTCTATAGTTTGTAACTGCACAAAATTAAAATCAGTTATATAATGCGCGTTCCTCAAGACACCTTATTTTGAAAGAAAAAAATCTTTCTGCCTTCTGCTTCCCGTTCATACATACTGAAGTAACTTTTCGCAGTTTAAACAAATATTTCTAAATCAGGTAGCCCAGGAGATGCATCTCACAGGAAAAAGCATCCGCCTGCGTTCGGTAAGTCACGTGCATACGGACATATGCCGCAGCGTGCTGTTCCGTGCGTCTCCCTGCCCATGTGCATCCCCACACGCGATTACGCGTCCTGCGTATCACGGGTAGAAAATTCTTAAGTTTTAGCGAAGTAATTTCTATAGCATCAAAGACCTATTGATGCTGGTAATGCAGGAGGTGTGTTTCAGTCCTTCCCTGTTTCCCCCTGACCTCTCGCGCATCGACACACTCCCCTTCAATCATTCCTCTTCCACCCAGCTGTATCCCAAGTGAAACTTTCCAGCCTGTCAGCGGCAAAACCTCGCCGCGCGGCAGCGCGCATCCCTTTCCTCCCTTTTCCACTAAGCCAGCGCGCCCCAGCTGCACGCTTCCGAGAGCAGAAGTGCCCAGGTCCCCAAAAAAAACCCTCTCCATTTTGGTTTTAACCCTCCTTGCAATGCAGAGATAACGGGTAACGCTGAGGGGACGTCAGTCTTCGGATCCCCCTTTTCTTTTCCCGGTGTCATTCACGCCACGCACATCCCCGCGCGGGGCTGCGCCTTGTGCGTGTGCTCCCCGTCCGCAGATGAGCAGCGCGCGGCCCGAGCTCGGGGTAAATAACAACTCCTTTCCTCTGCAAAATTAACTTTTGTCGGCCAGCCCAAAGTGTAACCCCGTGTCACATTTTCCACAGTGAGTTGACATCGTCGGGCACGAGGGATCAAGCGGTGCTGTGGCAAGCGACCTTGTCTTTTATTCTCTTCCTTAAAACAGCCGCTAGCATCTTTGTGCATTAAAGGGGAAAATAATAAAAACTTTCTTAGCGTCTGTAATATCTAACCGCGCTTTCGCCTCCCAAACCGTTCCATGCTGAGCTGAGCTGCACTGGGGTTTGGGATGGGTTCCCCGGGCAGCAGCACCGTAAGTCTCCTGAAAAAAAAATCTCTGGATAATAACAGCATCTGCTGCAAAAATGCAGTTGAACTATTTCAGTTGCTGCTGCTAACTTTTTTCCGAATGCTAAATTATTGCTCAAATCTAATGACAAAAACTTCCAAATCCATTTTTTATGGCTACGTTCTCATACTAAGCCTACTTGGGTATATGCCACTTAGAGATTTTAATGAATCCTAAGCAATTATACCCTAATAGTTATTGTAAGGTGTCTAAATACGTATCTGCTCTCCTTCTGAACATTGCGTTTCCAGCCGCGTTTCTCTTAAAGTGGTGCGCGTTTGCCGCTTTCGCTTTGGAGAGGAATCAGCTTACAATGCACATTGTAGTCTTTTCGCAAAAGCCTAATTATGTACGCTGCTTTTTAAAATGCAAGGCTGGGAATAAATGTCTGTTAATGCTTTATATGGAAAAATAGAATACAAACATCCTGGGATCTGAATATATGTATGAATAGTCACTTGCACTTTTTATGCAAATGAAATTGGGCAGTGCTGTCAAGCTTGGGTTTTTTTTAATTTTTTTTTGTTTGTTTTTTTACAATATTGTAAGAATGGCTTATTTGACATTTCACATATGCCTTTTTGTAATGTTCGGGGCTTTTTCCGTGCACCTGTAACTGGTGCCATCTTGTATCGTTCTTTTATACCTTTTGTCTTTGTTTCCTTATTTTATTGCCCGTACTTCGCGGAGGACGTGAATGCTAATGAACGTATGACGTACGCCGTCATTCACGGGATGAACAGATAGCTTTCTCTCTTTGTCAAATGTTTGTGCAATAAAATGAAAAATTAAACAAACCTAGCGTGACTCCATGGTAATTTCAGCTTAAATAAAACACACACTGAAGTTTTGTAGAATTTTTCCCATCACACAGGAATTTTTGAGAGCGCTGAGGGATGATTTTTATATCCGAAGGGTAAAGTTTGAGGTAATTTGCTAAAAGGCGTAAAGTTATGTTACAAAATTGTTGATGCTGGACCGTAATAAAGACTAAATACTGTTAACCTCCAATTAACAAAAAAAGGAGGAAGATGTCAAAACACTCATTACAGGTTTAATTATAATTTCTGAGGGACTGAAAACCTTCTGACTGTGCTCTGGCCACTCCAATTTAGCCATTCAGCCCGTGCTGCCCGTATTGTGTGCTCAGCGGTTCCTATTCGACGTCTTCACAGCGAGTGACTCCGCGGGGCTTCCTGACACCCGCGTTCACGCATGGCCTGCTGCTCCGCGCCGACGCCTTTTCCCCAGCCGTCCGCGACGCGGAAGACCATCTCGGCCGTGTCAGGCTCCGTGCATGCATGTGTGCGCGCCCCGCGTTACGCGCGCAGGCGTGTGGGCCCAGGAGAACAGGACGGTCGCGCCCGCGCGTGCCACCTGCGCGTGAGTATGGAAGGCGCTCGGCCGTCGCGTGCAGCATCGGAAGGCGGGCGCGCGGGGCCTTGCCCTGGTGCGACGCGTCCCACCCACGTGTGGACACGGGTGGGGATGCTCCCCGGGATGCTGCGGGGGGGCCCTGGGCAGCCGGTGACACTAGAGGGCACTGCTCGTCCTCGGTTGCAGCTCCCTTCCCAGCAGACCTCAGCCGAATTCCGTAATCTTACTTTAATTAACAACCAAATTCTCGTTGAGAAATTCTAGGCTGCTTAATTTGTTGCTGTTTTGGGTTGTTGGGTTTTTTTTTGCCTTGTGTTCATGCAATGGGTGGAGTCACCACTACTCACAAACAAATACAGAAGCAAACGTCCCGTACAGTACCAATTTAAAAAGGAAAAAAAAAAAAAAACCCTCGAAATGTCATTCCCGGAGAGCCAGAGGGCTGGGTTTGCCCTGCGATGGGGTTTCGATCCCTTGCCAGCTGCGCGTCCAGCCAGCAAGTGTGATGTGCGGCCTTAGGAACGAGCCGGGAGGGGCACGGAGGGGTTCGGGTGGTTTGTTTCGGCAAAGGTCAAAAGAAAGATGAGCAGAGGATGAGAAGAGGAAGTTTTAAAAGTGTGCTTCGGTGTGTGGAAAATGTGCATCATTTATGTTACCCTTGGAAAAACGCGTCATTTATTGCAGAACGCTGAATCACCTGAGCAGCTCTTCCAAGTTCAAACCTTTCTTCTGTTCATGACCTCTTTCAGCAGTGTTATGTTGGACGGGGTGTATGAAAGAGGTCGAATAGCCAGGTTAATCAGGGTGGTAGAAGCAGGCGTCATTTCACAAACATGAGAAAATTGATACCCGTTATTAGACCTGTTATGAAAATAATAACGTCCAAGCTCAACATGAGGACACCGAGCATTGCTGTGAACCCGTCCGTGCCTTCTGCTGTAACCAGTGCTGTGTGCTGGCCCGCTCGGGCATTTTTTAAATCCCAGCACTGAAGTTCAAAGGATTAAAGCTCCGTGGTTTAAAGTACTGTTCCTTGCTTAAGCTGCAATTTCAGATCGCACCCTGTACCAGATCTGGTCTGTTTTTTTTTGTTCTACCTCTCTAGTCTGTAGCCGAAATATTTATTTCTGGTTAACTGTTGCTGACTTTCAGTGAGTGTGTAAAATTTTCTCGCACCAAGTGTTCGTAAACGTGTGTGGTTAAGAGCTGATCTCTGCAAACGACCTGTTAGTCGAGGCAATGGGTGTTTGCCGTAACTCTTCCACATAAAAGTTCTAATTTTCAGCCGTTTGAAACTTAATGGTTTTCATCAGAAAACTACTTTTTTAACAAATTCCTAAAATACTGTCCGTGCTAGAACTCGTGGCCGTTAAGAGCCAAGCCGGTATAACAATAGGTTATATTTTGTACGAAGTGAAAGTATTTTTATTTTAATCCAGCATAATCGCTTGCAAACGTCAAAGTGATTTTGAGCCGTTCTAGTTCTTAGCAATGTCTTTTTAAACAGTGCAGCGAGCATATGCATTTCTGAAAAACCCTCCTGGAAGTTACTGCACAACTCCAGAGGGTAGTGTGGCGTGTTTATTATAAATACGTGGGGTTTGTAATTATTTCTGTGTAATCATGTAGTAGTCTTGGACACTCTGCTCTCCCACTGGATCTTTAGTAATAGATCTGTCATTTAACGAGGGCGGGCATCACCTCGTTTTGCCATATCGGTTCATAAGCAAAAAGTGAAAAAAAAAAAAAATGTTTAATCAATACGGAACAACTCTTTTTGCATTCGCCATTTGATAATTTGAAATCTTATTTTGTGCCTGCTAACGGTCTACAAGCAGCGAGATGCCAGAACTGCTATAATAGGATTTTCCCCTCCTAGCAGGATCTTGCTTATGGCTATAAAAAGTTAATTTCAGATCCTGATACACTTGCATTAATTTTTGAGACGTTGGCTGGGTGTAGCACAGGGAAGAATAACCCGAACACCGCGCCGCTATGCTGTAGCTAATCGTTTATTACCTCCAGCCAAAGGAAGCGGCGTTAATGTGCAGGCCACAATGTCTGGAAAAAGGAGGTAGGAAGCTGGCAGAAAAGGTCTCCCTGATTTCTTCCTGAGGGCCTTGAGAAGAGGACCGAGGAGAAAAAAGAGAAACAATAGCTTCGTCGTCTCTGGAAGGCTATTTAAATGTCTCTTGGCGTACTTGGGAGATGCTGTTTGCGCATTAAAATAATATTTGGTGGTGAGACTGTAACGCTTAGCGAACCCTCCCGCCTCTGAATGAGAAAATGCGTCTTGGAGGTTGTTTGGAAGCATGATTTATGTAGGAAAAACAAGCCATGGAGATGCTTATCATCTGCGATGCGTGCCGTACCGCGGCGATGCGCCTGTATTCTTTGGAGTATTTGCTGACAAAAGGAGCGTGTTGTCTCTTCCCGTGCCAGTGAGGGATCTGTTGACTCCACAGCTATGCAAAAGCCTCTCATCAGCACCTATTTTAATCAGCCAGAACTTTACTATAAATCATTATCAGAAAAAGCACTGTGCCACACTTTTATACCGATACATTTATTTTGAAATTAATAGGGAAAAATAATACGGAGCCTGCGCTTGAGATGGGCTAATAAGCGTGCCCAGGAGACTTTCCTTTTTAAGCACTAAATGAAAGCTTTTGCATTGCTAACAGGCTACCAAAGTTGCTTAGGTAATAAGACTCTTTTTCTCTTATCAGTAAAAAAGAAAAGGGGAGGGATGGGATGGCTCAAGGGATTGGTAATCAGATTACAAAGTCTTTCACTTCTAGGTCACTGGTTCAAATCTGCCCCCTGTTTAGTAGTGACCAAAAGCTGTTCCCGGCTGATGGCTTTTCAGTCGCCTTTGTGCGACGCATTAGTGATCTCCATCACCACGCCTGGCGAAAACCACTCCTGGCCGTTGCGCTGGGAGCCTCGGCGCGGACCCTTCGGGTAGGAACAAACGACCCGCTCGCGCGCCGAAGGGTTCAGTGGTTTACGTTCCGGAAAATTATTTCAATAAGTTAGAACGGCAGACCCGGCTTCCCAGCACGGCCACCATCACTTTCCACTGGCATTGCTTCCTAAAAAACTGTTAACAGCTTACTTAAGAGTCGGCCTGATAGCTCTTAATTTGAGCCACATGGTATCGCTCCAATTTGCTTCTGTATTAGGTTAGAATAGATAAAATTGTAATTGCAAAAAAAAAAGAAGTAAAAAGAAAATTACTAAATTTGTTCATCTTGGAAGAAATATCCTACTTATTAGTAAAATTGATTTTGACATATAAAGTGTGAAAACACTGTTATTGGTGGGTTTAGTGCCATGGTCGTGCTGTGGAGACCACAACTTCGATAGGCTCTCGTGCTGTACGTGACTCAGACCACTGCAGTGTGCTGGAGCGTGTTGGAAGGGCTGTACAAAATGGAATACCGAAAACAAGATAAAACGGAGAAAATTCCTCAGGAGCTGGCGGAGACCCCATTTGAGTGTACATTTCCTAGACGTTTGAGTTACAGGTTTATAGACTTTGCTCCTGTCAGCGTTCTGAAGCGCTGTTTTCTGTAAGGTAGGGCAGTGCTAGAGGACGCTTGCTGTAAAGGGAAATGTAATTTCTGGTTCATTACAGCACGAACCTGAAATGACGACTTTCTGCTGCACGCGCTCGGTACGTTTCTATGGAAATCACTTTGGCAATTTTAGAGGTGTGTTTGTGTCCAAAGGAATGCATGGAATCCATCATAAAACTGTAACTTTTCCCCCAAAAGTAACCAAAGAAAACCTGTATTTCCTTTCCGACAGCAGGCGTGCCGCGTGTGCGTTGCAGTAGATATTTCTGTACAGAGCTAGGTCCGAAACCAAGCCTTGTTGGATCAAACGGATCCCATCAGCCAGCTCCCTCTTTGCTTCCGTAAACTTTTATTGGAAGTTTGCTGCTGTCACCTCAAGCTGGGAGCGTACAACGCGTGCAGATGCTGAGCAGAGGTTGGTGGGGCATGGGCAAGTGGGACGCACGTCTGGTGTGGGTTGGGGCTCTCCGGAGAGCTACTCTCCAGCTCCTGGTGTTCAGAGGGATCTACCTAACACACTTACGGCTTCACCTTTGAAAATTAAGCTGAAGAAATGTGCTAATAAAACCTGTGTGCTGCAACATGTGTGCATTATCCACATTTTGCAAGAACGGCTTGGGTGGAGTTTGTTGGTGCTGTTTTCACAGTTGGCCTCCGACGGCCGAGCTAACTGTCTTGGAACGCGATGTGATCTCCTTCGGAAATCACAGCAAATGCAAGGAAAAAAATCCCAGATGATGTATTTATGATTCAAAATACACTTTCCATGTCTAATAGCACTTTGGCATCTGATGTCATACAGGGGGCAAGGGCAAAGGGGACTGCCAGCTTCATGGAGCTGTTTGGTCCAGGAGTGCAGGTTTCTAAGCCAAAGCCATTCATTTCAGAAGTTCACACAAAGGATACGGGGAGGGGGGGAAAAAAAATTATACTGAAAAGATTGGCGGCAGGGCTGTTGTTAAGCTGAGAAAAGCTTCATTTCAAGTCTGGCGTGAGCCTTTGCTCCTTTTCCATGGGGGAAGCTGGCTTTGTCCAGCAGTTAGCTTGGGTCCTCTGCACCAAGGTGCACCAGAGTGGTTCACGAGTGGGCAACCTCAGGCTGGGCTCAGCAGAGCAGGGTTTGTCTATACTTCATGGTTTTTGTCAATTTAACCATTATTTTAGAAAGGAACTTAGTTAAACTGAGGTCCAAGGCCAGGTTGGCCGGGGCTCTGAGCAACCTGATCTGGTTGGAGATGTCCCTGTTCCTGGCAGCGGGGTTGGACTGGATGGGCTTTAACGGTCCCTTCAGCCCAAACCGTTCTATGGTTCTATGATTCTATGATTCTAACCTCCCAACAAAGTGTTTGTCCTGATGTAGTGAAGCTTCCCTCTCAAAGAGCACAGAAGCCTTCAGGTTGCCATGTCTGGTGAGTGGCCCCACCTCCCCACGTACTGGAGATGTGACCGGCAGAGATGACAAGGTTCCCAGAGATGGCAGCTGTGACCAGTATTTGTTGTTGCGGTCCAGTTGCATGGTGACTTTTGACCGCTGGTAGGATAAAGCTGGACTTCTCGTGGTAGGGGGTTGCTCGCCGGGACCCCTCTGTGCCCGGGAGGAAGCTGTGGTGGTGAAATAAAGACGTGGAAAACCCATCCCGGTGTGTTTCATCGCTGAGGAGGACTTTGGAGGAAAAGGAGCCAGAAGGAAAGCTTGCGGTTGCTTTTGGTTTTAGCGTTGCTTATGAACCTTACGAGATCAGAGGGTGGTGGGGAATATCTTGCTAGTGATGTGTAATGGTTTGGAAATAAACACCAGGGGTGGCTCCAGCTGCCTTTGATCTAACTAAATGGCTATTATGTATATTCTATTTAACTTATTTTAAAATTAGGCAAAGAGCATACAGGAATGCTTCTCTGCATGCTAGATGCTTGAACTTCCAACTGTGTGTTCAGGACCAAACAAAAGGAAAATGGTTCTCTTTCAAGGAGCTTATCATTTGGTAGATATATAACACAAAGCAGGCATGAAATGCTGTGGGAAAGAGGGGCTGACTCTCTACCTTATCCTATGTTTTTGACATTTTGAATTTTTATTCATGAGGGCCAGAATTTGCCGATTTCACACAGTGTCTTTTGCTTTCCGCAATATCTGTGAATTCTTTTTTTTTTTTTTGAAGTGAGACTTCTTAAGTTGAAAATTATGAGCTCTTAGCTTAAAAAAAAAAATGAGTAAGTAGTTAAATCCACAGCAGGCCTTTTTTTTCAAAGTACACCAGAAACTTTGGAGAGCGCAGAAAGTTTCGCAGACGTCGCTTGTGCTGTAGTGCGGGGGTGGCTGATCTTCACGGTCCTGCGGCATCCTGACGAGCTGCCTGGAGATCTCGCGGTCGTAGGACGAGGCTGCTGTTGCTTCAGGCCCTACCCAGTGGCTCAGGTACATTTGCCGCAGCAGCCCTGCCCGCCTGGCTCTTCCCACGGTGAGAGGAGAGGGTTGCCCAGTGCTCCTCATGCCATCCCAGTTTGCCCACGGGTGTAGCCCGGTTTCAGGAGCCAGCCAGTGTGGCTTGGCTGATGGCTACGGAAAAGTCTTGATCTGGCAACCTGGTTGCGACCACCAAAGGCAGAGTGTGATCCAGAATTTTCAGGACGATTTCTCCATTTCCTAACAACCATGAAAATTAACATGTGCTGCTCTTAACGTGCCAGACTCTCTCTGAGGCTTCTGAGTATGAGATTTTAGGTTACTTTAGCAAAGAAGGACTACGTGTGATAAATTAGTACCTTCCTACATGGGAAGCTGGGATTTTTCAGTGTGGCATCCTTTCTCCTGACACGTAGGCGCGACGGCATCCATTACGGTAAGAAACGGCACCCCTCAGTCTTCTGTTGACTCGTTACTACCTGGCATCGCTTCTATGACTCGTGTCACAAGTGCACGAGGATGGTTTGTGGTGTTTGAGTGGTGGGCTCACGCTGAGGGCGACGCCGAGCAAGTGGCACACGGGTCTGCTGGAGCGTTACTCAGTGTGAGCGAGCTGGTGGCCGGGTTGGCATAAGAGGATGAAGAGAGGAAGGCGTCATGGCAGTGAGACAGCATCCCGGTTCCCCGCCGCTGTTTCCGTGTCCGGGCGTGCTGAGGTGGAAGCTGCGTGTTGTGTGGCGGTGCCCTGGCTCTCCAGACCTGATGGAGAGCAGGTCCGTGCCCGATGTCTCTGGAGGGCAGCAGGTCTGGGCTTCCTTTGCCCGTGCAGCTGTGCCGGCACAAGGCATGGACCAGACATTTAATTATGGACGTGTACTGTTTATGAGAGCCTGCTCTGTACTCTGAATTGGAAGATCTTTATCTGAATCATTTGTCAGATTAGATTAGTTAGACATCCTTCAGGCTGCGTCTCAAAGCTCTTCAAAACGAAAGGTTTTCTCCTCCATGGAGCCTTCTTAGCCTTGCTGCTGCTTCCCTGTCTCACAGCTGGGTGGAAAACCTTGTTTGATATCTGATGGCGTGTCTGATGTATGATGAAGAGGCCTGATAGAAAAATTATCCAGTATTTCCCTTTCTGCTTCACAGTGTCTTCCCACTTTGAAGATGTTGGTCATGTTGTGGTCTGCTTGGTGTTGTGTGGTTTTCTGCTGCGCGTGCCTGCGGCAACTGCACATCAGTAGGAAAGAGGGAAGCTGCTGCTCCTCTCCTTTGGTTGCCTGCGCTGATAAATCACGATTTGCCGTTCCCTAACCCTGAAGAGAGTTGCCTCCTTGAGTTTGTGTGACCCCAAAAAGTTTCAGTTTACAGACCCTCTCGCTCAGGGACCTTGCCTGTGGAGAGACTTTTCGTTCCTGAAGTTCCTCGGAGGTTGCAAGATACAAAGCTGATGGCTTCAAAGGACAGGAAGAGCGAGTGTTGTCTTGTCCTCTGAGTGAAGTGGAAACCCAGCTATCTGTGTTCAAATAACAAGGGCGTCAGGCTTCACGTCCATCTGTGAGGTGCTGAGCTTAGCGCTCAGTTTTTCTCATTTTCTTTTTTTTTTAAGTCTGGCCTTTTAATGAAAGTTAATGCACGGGCTGACATCTTTGTGTACACGTACGATAAAACAGTGGGCGCCTCTTAAATAAATGCTCGGTCCTTGTTCAGACAACATCCTGAAATGGGGGAGGATTTGCCCTTCTGCATGTTCAACCAATGCGGTTCTCTGTTTCTCTGGGTGTAAAAGGAAATATAAGGAAATTTACTATTTCATTGAAAAATGGACCGGCGTGAGATTTGCATAAAGCTGTAATAAAAGTTTTCTGTGTACCGTTCAGACAAAAGCAATGAGGAAGTAATGCCATTTTACCCTGTTCTATTGATACTTCACATGTGAAAACAGTTATTTACCTGATTGTTTCACATTCATTTCGAGAATATGGTTGTTCACTTGCGGACTGAGTTCTGGATTTACACATTTATTAAAACACCAGAAAATTACTTCCATAACTTACTTCAGGCCACGTTTTTCATTAGCTATGAACCATTACCTCCGTGATGGTAAAATATCAAAACAAAACTCCAACCTGTTATATCATTTCGTTTTCAAGCCTCGTGTGTTAATGGTTTTGTTACACACTGATTTTCAGGAGCAGTTTATTGCGGCGAATTTGTCATCACAAAGATTTAAGATCACTGTATTTTATTTAACTTTGTCTGAGTGAATACAATTCCAAGAACCTGTGTATTCTCATTCAGGGTTTTTAGAAGTTTTCACCCCACACGATGCCAAAGATGAGCCTACAAGACAGGCTGAGAGGAAATGACTGCTTTTATTGATCCATTTTATATGCGTGCTGGTTCTTCCGATACAGCAAAGCTGGTCCACTGTGGTTTAAAAGATGTTCAGCTCGAGCAAGGACTTTAGGAATAACTTTTTTTCCTGGCTTGAGAAGGGTTTATTTCTGTCCAGCCCCACTTCCTAACGAGTTTGAAATCACCCAAAGTAACAACCTCAGAGATGCTGACCAGGCTCAAAGCCCCGGGGCGGAAAACGATGGCCGCGCAGTGCCTGACTGGGGAGCAGATGAGTGTCTCTGCCCTGGAGCAGTCACATCCCTCAGATGGGTGGACCAGATGGCCGAGGTTGGTAGCAGCATCAACAACCCAGCTTCTATCTGCTGCCACCCTTTCGCGGAGCCCGCGCGAGCTGCAAGCAACTGCGGCGAGTCTGACAGGCGGCGACTGGAGGAGTCACCGTAACTCAATCATCTGTCTACGCCCCGAGACCCCGCTCCTCCCTAGTCTGGAGCTTCCTGCGGCTCCCGTCAACAGCCAGAAAAACGGTGGCATTTGAAAACTTATCAAGATTTGCTCACGATAGGTCTCAGGCAGTGTTCAGCAGCTCGCTCGGGTACAACGGGGCGCCTCTGATAAAACATCACTGCTAGGGGTCAACTGTGCGCCGACAGCCACTCTTAAATGATGTTAAACTGTCCCTAATGGCTGCAGGATCAGGCTAGGAGTCTGGCACCCAACCTACCTTCAAACGCGGAAACGCGTTCAAAATTATGGCTTGTGGTTTGCCAGCGCTCGGAGCTGACGAGGGTTGTGAAAGCCTTTGTGAAAATCTGAGCCCCGGCTGGCGGCTTTGGGGCAAGAGGCTGGGAGCGCTCCCGGTTTCAAGCAGACACCTCTGCCTCCTGGTCCACACAAGATCTTGACCTTTCTTGACGCTAGAGCACTTTGAACATGGGTCATGGGTCTAGATGGTTCTGATTAAGGCAGTTTACTATCAGTTTTGGTTTGTTTGTTACTTTATTTTATTTTACTTTATTATTTTCTTTCAAACTAGGCACAGCATTCTAAATAGCTATCCAGTGCTTCAGCAATTCAGGTAGACCAAGAAAAAGCAAAGCCATGACCTACACCATAAGGTTTTGCTGGCAAAGATGTATCAGCTAAGAGCCTGGAAAAAATCCTTCATCACCCCAGCCAAGATAACTGTGTTAGCAAAACCTCTAGCGCAGGTTTTGCGTCGCAGTTCTGACAGAGGAATGCTCTTGCTGGCTGAGCTGATGTCACTTGGAGAGGTGATGGAACCTCCTGCCAGAAAACCTCCTGCATCTCTATTAAGAGGATGCTGCTGACACAGACACACGGTAAAGCCAGAGCAGCAGAGGATCTTCTGCTGTGCCGGAGGTCTGGGCGTGATCACGCACCTGCAACGCCTTCCAGCTGCCCAAGTCCAAATTAACCGTGAACACAAGATGACACACAGTTTAGCAAACTTGGCCTCGTGTACTGCCGTGGACATACCCAAGCTGCCTTTAAACAACCCGGCTCAAGTATCAGATGCTCTTCAGCCGCCGTGCCAAACACAGCACATGCTAATTTGGGAGCAGGAATTGGCTGTTACGGAGCTCCATGTTCCTAAGACCAGACTGTTTTTGAGCTCATCTGTTAGAGACAAGCCAGCCTCTCCCCGCTGCAGTCAGCGGCGCAGGAGCATTAACACGTAAACCTGGTCAGGCTTCACTCGCTGTTCCTGGTTGAGATAGGTGGAAGTTGTTGACCCTTCTAAATTTTATTTTGGTGCCAGTGAGATGTACGGAGATTTTCTTGGCTCAGATCTCCAATTTTCTTGGCTCAGATCTCTCTGCTGCTGTCAGGAGGGATGACCCCAGCTGGACCCAGCTGCTCCAAACCTCCTTTCCTGACTTTGACTGTGGTCCTCCAGCAGCCCAAAGCCAAATATCTCAGCAACTTTCACTGCTGAAACATCTTGAGATGCATTAAAAAGATGATTGGCTTTTCTTCACCCTAGCTGAGCTTTTGATGAGAAGAGCTTGAGCAAGCCTTCTTGTCTAATGTACTTTTTTTGGTCTTCAAGGAAACTGCAGAATGCCAACATTTTATGCTCCGGACTGTGGAGGACACCCCTTCCTCCCCCTTTGGTTTGAGCTGTTGTGACTGAGGTGCGGTGGACCCACTGAGAGATTTTTACCCACATGGTGCCCTACCAGTTTATGTTATGTGGTGGGCTTTCTATCGAACTGCCGGGCTCGGTTCATGCTGGAGAAATTGCTGGGAGGTTTGCAAGCGAGGTGAGCCAGCATCCCTGCCCGTGGTCCTGTCACATCTATTAGCACAGCCGCCCCTGTTTGGGATCTTGGTGTTCTCCACCTTATTACAGGTCCTCGAAGGCTTTTCTGCTCTAAGTTCTCTGTTGTAAGGCACTAGGGACAAGAGAAGTGGGAGAATTGCCTTATTAAGTTTGAAGTTTCAATAAAGCTGAAGGCTGAGGGCGTTATACTGGAGAGCCATGAGTTTTGTTTGCGCTGCTCACAAAATATTACCGGCAGAATTTTGTGTACAGGGTGTTTTTGTTGGTTTTTTTTTTTTTACTGAGCTATGCATGAGAGAGATGACCCATACGCTTTTCTAACCTTAAGTTATTTTAGAATTAATTATTTTTCTAATCATGATGATTGATTTTAAGAACTTATACCCCGAACGACGTAAGATGTGTGGAAATTTTCAGTAGAAGTTCTGCAACAGGAATTGGTTTACAGTGTGAACTATAGCAAGTCCTAGACTCCACATCCTCTAAAGCAATCTATTCTAATATGTTCATGCATTATTATTATTATTATTATTATTATTATTATTATTATTATTATTATTATTATTATTATTACTGTTGCAGTGTGATTTATTGCTATAGAAAGCAATCACAGTTGTAACATCCAATAGATCTTTGAACAAAATATCAGAAAGTACTTGTCTGTGGTCGTTGTGTGATTGTGTCTCTGCAGATATTTGCTGTTTAAGAACTGCTGTGTATCAGATGCTTTGTCTGCTTCAAGAAGGGATTTTTATCACACGTCTGTGAATTCAGTTAGGGAAAATTATTCTTGTTGCTAATTGAAAACGGGAACTACTTTGACTTTGGATTATTTCTTATTTTTGCTGTGTGCTGTTCAAGTGTACTTGCTCTGTAATTCTAATCCCTGACAATATTTTACGAGGACTTCAGGATCTAATTCTGCTTTAAGATGTGCAAAAAAACTGAAAGTGTTTCAGAAATTCAGGAATTCTACCCAGGAAGCAATGAAAGGTCTTGGGAATCCCAGACTGACTAACTCGGACTAGAAATAAACAGAATTATCTGTCTCATGGTGAAGAAGAGTCTTTCTCAACTGAGAAGAGGCGTTAGCTCGAGTGCTGATGCTCAGGTAGTTCGGTTGCTTGGTTTGTATGGGACTGAGTGAAAGGGGAGTTGAAGGGGATCTTGAAGGACCACAGACATGTACCAAGCTCCAAGGAGAGCACGTGAAGTTACTAAGAAGGAAGCCGCACATCCTTCCAAAAGTATTAAATACAAATTGCCCTCTCACACACCGTTCCTGGCACGTTGTTTCTTCTCTCTTCCCATCTGCCGCTGCTTTTACAACTATTGCAGAGTTCGGCTGATCCCATTTCAATCATTTCACCAGAATTTCTACTGCAAATTAGTTTCACTTCTGGAAATCGTTGAGGACATTTGAACAGGGGCTTCCAGTTCAGTTTCCTCTGAAAGGAATTCAGTTTGCACACACCAAAACCTCTTAGAAACTCAAACCAGTGTGAGGCAACTGGAGACAATGGAAGACTTACGTCAAAAGTATTTTGCTCTGAGCCAAATACTTCTTGTAGGCATGCCCGTTTAAGGCCGGTGCATACCATGTGAACACCACAACTGAAATTGCTGTGGAAGACAGGGGAAGTAGATGAAAAGTTTTTTCCAAAAGTTCATGAGAAAGTAAAAATTGTGGGCATTTTTTCTTTTTTTTTTTTTACAGTCCATTTTTCCTCATACCTAATTACAAGCAGCACAGAGGAGTAAATATTCCCCAGATCCGAAGTGATGGAGGTTGATTGGACTGTCTGAGCCTGTAAAAATAAAAGAGGCGTGCTTTAACTTCCTCTTACCTTTCTCAGAATTTTGAATTCTTAATCATTTAAAATTGGTTAGAACAGGTATAAAGAGTATCATCCCATAGGCCATTTACTTAAAATCTAACTGGATTTTAATGGATTTTCATGTTTGCAGGATGAAACCTTTGAGTCACCTCGTAGCATGCTGATACTTTCATTTGACAAGAGTGCTGTGCTATAAAATATATACAAAATATGTATTTTATCATCTGTTCTGAATACATATGCACACTAAATATATTGCATATATAATGTATGTTTGTAGAAGAGGCTATGTTTTAAATGCATACACCACACATAATAAAGGTATGACTCTTTTGTCATTTTAAACTTATTATAACTGTGCAATATAAACTTAGAGAGGATTGCCATCTGACCTTACAGACAATTTAGCAGTAGAACACTTAGGAAGTTGACCAGTAAATGGGTAATTAATATATATGAATTTACAAAATGCATTTTTAGAGGATTTCAAGTTCTTGCTTATGTAAGTGATGGAGTTGAATACTTGTGCCAGCTGATAATTGATGTTTTCCCTTGCAAAGTGGAGGAATGAATTTTCAACCAGTGGGGTTAGAGGCAACTTTCCAAAAGGTGCCTGAATGCTTTCTAAAATGAACTTTAGACAAAATCCTTAGGTCTTTGTTTGCAGTTGTTTCAGTAAAAAAAAAAACACCATTATCTTGAAAAAAAAAAAAAGTCATTTGTGGTATTGTAAATAGCTTGTGGTCTATTAAGTATCTTCAGTTTTAGCATGTCCACTGACTGTACTGCCCACGTGGACCTGGGAAGTGTAAATCGTGCTCCCTATAGCACCCTTTCCTTGGAATCTGGTACCACTCTGCAGTTGTATCAAATTTGAATGGCAGCTGGGTACTACATTTGTGTGGAATCTTAATATATTTCACTTTAACAAATTTATTCTGCTTACTTAGGTTTTTTTAATTTCTGTGAATTCAAAATTATTTTTAGAAAAGATAAATATATTTTAACTGTGAGCTATCAGTCCACTGGATCTGAAGTATTTACTAAGTATTGAAGCTTCTGTGGCCAAAAGCTCATAGGCTTCTTGTACTTGCAGGATAAATTATCATCCCCACTTAGAGAGTCTTCTGCTTGAACATCACCTGGGTGGTTCTCCTTGGTTGTTATTATCAGTTGATGTCCTGTTCTAACAGAGAACTTGAGCTGTTATGGTGGAAGCTAAGTGTTCTGGGTTTGACGTGCAGTGTTGTGACGTTTCTGTGTCACTTAAAGATGGACACGTTAAACTTTTTCTTGTTTAAGTGAAAGTTATACCCTCGATCCTTTCTCCGCTTGATGTCTTGTTTTTGACTGTTTGCTCTTCAAGCTGTCTCATAAAGGCATGGATGCCTACCAAACTTAATTCTTCTGGACTGGGTGTAGAGAAATCTGTAACTCAAGCTCAGTTAATCCCTTCGATCCCTCTTTAACTGCTCCCTATATCATGTATGATCTAAAAAGCAAAGACTGCATGTACTATCTGAAGAAGGAGTACGAAGAGATGGTGATTGATGGCAGCTAGTTCTTCCGTGTGCGTTGGAAAATTGAGGATAGCAAACCTGAGCTAGGTCTAGAAAGGGAGAAGGGAACTGCACGTCTCCTCTGTTTGCTTGTGACTTGAAGAAAAAGGTGATGTTCTGAGATGAACTGGATGGCTAGCGTTCGAAACAGAAATATGAGACACAATAGCTTGAGAAAAGACTGCTTTTCCATAGCAGAGCGTATTTTTTTTCCCTTGCTGGTCATTAGCAGTGCTTGTGAAGACCAGCCCTTCATGGAGGAAGTCATGCTGGAACACAACGAGCTGGTGACGATTTTAAGCTTCCCCCAGCATGTAATAACTCCGAGTAATTGGTAGGTACGTGCGCTTCAAGGACAAAGATACTTTTGCTCCTTTGCCCGTTTAAATCACAGCACTTTGTGCAAGACAGTGCAGCAAAATGCATGCCGGAATGCACAGCGCTAGCCTAGGAATATTGCTAGGTATAGAATCAGAGAATCACAGGATGGTTTGGGTTGGAAGGGCCCTTTAAAGCCCACCCAGTCCAACCCCCCTGCCAGAAGCAGGGACATCTCCAACCAGATCAGGTTGCTCAGAGCCCCGTTTAACCTGGCCCTGAGTGTTTCCAGGGATGGGGCATCCACCACCTCTCTGGGCAACCTGGGACAGTGTTCCACCACCCTCAGCGTAAAAAATTTTTTCCTAATATTTAATCTGAATCTGCCTCCTTGTATTTTAAAACCATTATGGTGAGTTTCTAAAACTTGTTCGATGTACAGCAAATTTACTGCAAGTTGGGCATGTGTGGCTTGTGGGTTTTGGTTTTAGATACCATCTCTTTCTGAGAACTTTTTTTCTGGTAGGATTTCTGAGCCACTCTTACAGTTCTTATGTGGAATGGAGGGCCCAGTCCCCTAACCACACTACGTGTGGGGCTGGGTTTAGGAGAAGCCTGGGAACACAAGCTCCTGACAACCTAGCAAGACCTGCCGCAGGTCTTTCTGCAGATGCTGTCCTGTTTAGAGAAGGAGAGTGATGCTGCCTTACCTGTTATGTAAAGGTAAAGCCATTGGAGCATTGTGATGGCTGGTAAGAGAAAGAACTGGCCACAGCCCTCCCAAAAGCACTCTGGCTTTCCCCTGCAATCAAAGGGTCATCTCTTTGGTGATCATCTCATGCTCATGGCTCTGCCTGATAAAGGAGAAGGTGAAGCTGCAGTCTAAAACCCAGTTATTTTCCAGTGTTTGGCAGATCCGAACTGCATTTGAGATCTGGTGTAATTGTAAAGAACTTATAGAATAAAATAGAAATAGAATAGACTAAGACTAGACTAGACTAGACTAGACTAGACTAGACTAGACTAGACTAGACTAGACTAGACTAGACTAGACTAGAATAGAATAGAATAGAATAGAATAGAATAGAATAGAAGTACTGCAGATGAGATATTCTTAATTTGTCCAGGTTCTGCTGAACCAGGCTGGTCGAAGGTCTGAGTGACTCAGCCCTTTGAGAGATAAAGCTTTTATCTGTGCTTGACATGTCCAGACAGGTTTGGGGAGGGGGATTTTAGCCCGAAGATTGTCCTGAGAGATTCACCGTTTTTACATACGGTTTCATAATGGAAGGAGTTTTGCCGTCTTTACATTTACAGTGAAATTTAGTGCCCAGTATCAGATGTTTGGCTGAAAAAGTCAGTATCGTGTTACAGCTGAAAGCAGCTCACCCTCTTACCATAGACTGTATTTTGTCCTAAATGTGTGATTTTTCTCCCCCATGCCCGTACCTGTTATGTCCCATCCTCCAAAAATTCTAGGTATTAAATGTGCCCCACAGGAGGGTAAATGGTGGGGAAAACGGCATGTATGGAAAGGCTTCACATGAAGAAAGCCTTCTCTTTGAGAAGGAACTCTTGAGAAGAACTCTTAGGAGTTCCTTCATTACGCGCTTGCCCCAAGCTATCCAAAGCTCAGATGAATTCCTGAGTCACGCAGTACTGAGATTCCTGAAGACAGGGTACTGGCGGAGGACACCTGATTTTGTCTGGAACGAGGAGCTCTACGTTGGCATTACCTGGCCAGTCGTGGTGAAAATCTTTCCCTTAGAATATTAATTCAATTACACTGATGTTAAAATAAACATAAACCAAAAAAAAAATAAGGGAAGACGTGCTAATTCAGAATATCGTACCATGGTTGTGGAGAATTGGAAGTAAGAGTGTTGGATCAAAAGGTTTATATGTGTGGTGTTTTGAAGAAAGCAGGAGATAGTTTGTGTAAGGCATGGATAAATGCTACTTTTGTGTCAAAAATCTGGACCAAGGTGTTTATTTTGAAGTTTCTGATGCAAAATATAATTCACATCCTCACTGTAAAAGTCTCTTTTAGAGCCGTCTTTTCGGAGGTGCAGCCGGTATGCTGGTAGGCAGTTGATAGAGCGTGAACAAAGAATGCTTGGTTTTGGAAATGTTGTCTATGTTGCCATTTATACAAAAGGAAGCTGGAAAAAATGTTAACTTTAGTGTGGCGTACGCGGTGATAAAGACACTAGTTGCGAAATGCTGGTTTTATAAGTATAATTCATTATACTTCCTTTGATCCAGTGTTACAAATTAGGGTCACTCGTGTCAGGAGATTAAAACCTTTTTGTCTCTCTTTGATATCAAACTATTCTTTCCCAGTCCCTTTTATCTTGCAGAGCAACGCTGAATTCCGCAGCATCTTTGTAAATTCGCTGGTGTTATTTGCAGCAGCCATTTAATTGGTTTTAGAACTAATATTATTTAGTCATCCTGTCATTTGCAATGACAGAGGCTCTTTAATAACCTAAAAATGCTGAGAGGCTCTAGCGTCAGTTGGCTAAGCGTATATATAAGAGAGACCACAAAGAATTTTGGGACCATGGTGGGAGTGCCAGGTAGCTAAATTGGATAGAAAAAAAAAGGAAAAGGAAAAAAAAAAAAACCATACAAGTCAAAGTAAGATTGTACATCAGAAAAACTACAGCAATCTACTGAAAATTAGTAGATGATAGTCATGAGTAGCTTACAGTGAACCACGGGTACCAGCTTCCCTGAAGCACAGAAATAGGAACTTGGAGACGCTTGTAAAAGGTGTCCTCAGGGAATCTTCCATTTTTTCACTATGATACCTTTAATCCTAGAATTGTCAAGCCACATGGAAAATAATAGGACTGAATAGTTCAGTCAGTTAAAAGTTAGTATTATTTCTTTTATCAAAAATATTAGGTCTCTCTGTGTTTCTGGAGCTGTTAGGATTCGTATAAACTTTAAAACAAGTGAAGTCAAGTATTGAACTTGTATTGCTCTTTCTTTTTTAATTTAAGATCATTATCTGTGACTAAGCAGACTCTGTTCAATAGAAAGAAAGAACTTAAAGCCAATATTTTTTAACAGATGATTCAACGAGAGGCAGAAGTAAAGAATAAGGTAACTGCTGTGGCGTTGACAGACTCTGTTCACAATGTGTGGCATCAAGAAGTTGGGAAAAGTATTCGAGAGTGGATGCGAGAGGTGAGGCCGGGTCTTTTTTAAAAAGAGTTGGGGTATGGGTCTCTGTCTACGGCTCTATCAACATGTCTTTGTTTGCTGACCTCTTCCATTTCTTTAGGGCATGAAAGGTAGCACGTTGTAGGAACGTGGAAACGGTGTGCCCATACCAGCCCCTAAAATAACCGAGATTAAAGCCGTTTCTGAACTTCAAAGATAGCAGTCAAAATAATAAGAATCAGGTCTGGTGTTTCTTCCTGCTGCGCAGCGGTATAGACACACGCACCAAGGCAGCCCGCACGCTGCCTGATGTCTGGAGCACACCCAACACTCCTGGCTTGGTCTGGCAACGGTGGAGAAGACCTTTTAAGGTCTCCAACGATTCAGTTTGATGATTTGTACAACTGTCAAGAAGTCTTTCGTTTCAGCAGTTTTATGAGGTGTAACTACTTCTAAAGTGCTCTGAAGTTTTCTAATGAAACGTTGGAGTATTTGCTACTGTGCGGCTGCCAACAGCTAGTTGGTCCAAGATGATCTGGTGTTCACGGCCAGCATCTCCACACTCCGCCCTTGGGTGAAGCATGGTTCCGTGCATTCATTGTTCTTTTAATACTTAAGTATGGGGTTGCTGAGGTTTTTAAAATATTTTTTTTTTAAAGCAAGACCAACTAAACTTCCATTTATGAATCTCTTCCTGGCCAGATCAGGCTCATGTCCATGTTTTCTACGTTCCTGTCGCGGAACGCTAAAACAATAGGTGCATATGGCAAATTCAAACTAGTTGTTAGGTTTGACTTTTTCCCCTGGATTTAGTGAAACTTTTTGTATAGACTGCCTGTTCCTGACTTAACCTTACAGTTTTATAGGCCGTGACTGATGGGAATAGAGAATCACCTGGGATGCAGCCTGACAGCTCTGACTTAAATGTTAAAAATATAAAGGATGGTAACCCCTACAGGCTCTGTCAGAAAAATCCCCATTTTCTTTGTGGGAAATCAAAACCTTGAAATATATGTTATGTAGTAAAACTGAAATTTTAAATCCTGTAATTTGAATCTGACAACTCCATTTTTCTTTAAGCGTTTAGTCTGAGTAAGACAAGTGCATTACCTTTAATTTCATTTGCAGAAAGTAGATCTTAAAGAATAAGTTAAATGATTAATGGCCTAAAAAGTGGATGGAGTGTCATAACTTACATTAGCATTGAAGATCTCCTATAAGAAAGGAGAATTTTACATATGTGAAGTGTGGCTGAGTGGTATTAAGACTAGCATATCACCTGGATATCTCTTACTTTAATCAGGTTTAAGGCTACTGGTAAAATGAATAATAATTAAAATATACACCTAATCGCTGCCTGTCTGTGGGGCTAATTGCTGTCATTGAAAGAATGAATTGTTAAAAAATTAATTCTTCATTGGTGCTATCTCTCCTGTATCATTGGTGGCCTATTTTTAGTACCTATAGAAGTCATGATTTTTGAATTTATTAGGAGCTGTGATGAATGATAAAACAAATCATCCATTTACATATCTTGACACTGCTTTCGAGAATACTTATTTCTTACAGGCAAGTGTCACATTGTATATAAAAGCTGGTTAATTGTGTGCTAATCTTCTGTATTATCTCCAGCTCTCTGATGTAGTGTTCTATCAGCAGTTAATATTAATTTTACTTATTTCAAATGAATGTAATACTTCATAAAAATTCTACTTCTTTTATAATTCCTACCATCTTACATTTGCAATTTCACATTCAGCTGCTAATTAAAATTATACATGCAAATTGTAAAACGTATAATGCTTTACTACTTTAAACCTTAAAGCCTTTATGAAATGCTTCCATTTAACCATTTTTTACTAAAAAAGTTACATTACTGGGTAGCATGTTTGTTTTCTTTTTTTTTTCCCTCCGTCGAGTTCAATAGTTTCATTGATCTACTGTTTCTTACAAAAATCTGCCATGCTTTGTGAACTTCACTTTCTAATCTCATACAGCAACCCTTCCTTTATGTTGTTCCTGCTCTCCCTGGTCCCAGAACAGTAGGGTTGCCTTGACAAATCTATTCAAAAGCCATTCCTCGCCCTTTATTGGTGGGGACTGAAGCCTTTGAAATTCTCTCCTCACTGCAACACAGCTGACATCTTCTTCCAGACAGAATGAATTAAGGAAATACAATAAGACACTTGATCTACCAGTCAAGGATCTTTCCACAGTGAGGATGGACTCCATGGTGCACAACTAGGGCAGCAAGCATCTACAAATACACAATACATGCTTGTTTACCGGAATAGCAATCGTCCGTTTTTCACAATCATGATTGATGGGATGATTTTTTAGAAATCTGCCTGAAAATTCATTGGGTCTTTCCAAAAGTTGTTTTGGTTTTTTTTGTTTTTTTTTTAATTTTCCCCTTAATGAAGTTAATCACATTTTCAGAAAGGGCAAACTCAGATTTGTAGGAAGGCAAGCCATGTAGATCTCGTAGTTCACCTGACACTCCTATTAAAAATGCAGTTGCTTTATTATTAAATCTTCAATTCAGTAGATTTGATGTCGTTTCAGCTTTTTTTTTTAAAGCAAATTATTTAATGCTTTAATTCACAGACTTAGCTGAATAGACAGCATTTGGAGGAAAACATTTTAAAAATTCATGGTAAATTCATCCTACTCAGAGGTTCAGGAATGAAAGGTAAACGTAAGTGCTTCCTGAACATAATTCCCTGAAGGCCAGTATTTGCATTTTTAAATGTTCATGCCCAGTTCATCCCAGCTGTACTTCCCGGTATTCAAATAGTAATCTGCTATCTTGATGGCTTTCATTCAATTATAATCTGTTGGCTTGTGATTTCCCAGCCCTTCTTTCCGCAGTGTGCTCCATCGAAAAACCCTGAAAAATTCTAATTTCTTAATGTTGGCAAGCGAGCGGGCTGAGCGTTCATGTCAACGCCTGTCTAACAACTACAGAAAGGAAAAACTTGAAAAGTGCGGTGGGTAATTGAGGCACCGGTTGGTCCGAGCACCTACTTAAGTCAAAGTAGGACTTCAAGACATGCTGTTTAAAAACATTACACATCTCCTGGATTAAGGTCTTACTCTTTTTTGTTTATTTAGGATGAAACCACCATATTTCATTGCCGGCTAGTGTGAATAAGCTGGTGTAGTTTACCTTCCAGTCCCTGTTGGGGCTGCTATGTAAATAAGTTTGTGAAGCGTTCGGATGCGATCCTTGCCCGTACTTACAAAATCTGTGTTTATTTTTGCTCTGGGTTCTTGGCTTACCCGAAAACCGCCTGCCTGCTCTTACAGAACTGCTGCAACTGGGTGTCCAGCTCCGAGCCTCTGGACACATCGGTGGAGTCCATGCTGCCCGACTGCCCCCGCGTCTCTGCAGGTACGTCAGCTTCTTTGCTGCAAGCCAGCATCCGTGTTCGTGCCCAGGTTCTTTAAAAATGCATTTAGTTCTGAATGCGTTTTAACCCTTCTGCGGCAAGATGAGGTTGAAGGCATGTGGCTTTCATACAGCCCACTGTTAATTTTTTTCTTTTTTTTCACTTTGCGTAGGATCTAAGTTCTCTTGTCTACTTGTGGCTTATGTTTTTCTAGACTTCTTTTCTCTTTGCCTTTAAGTAATCAGTGGCATTATAGGTAGGAGCTTAAGAAAAATAACAGTGGTGGTGAAAACTGGGAAATTTATCACAGATCCTTGAATAAATATCTAACTTTATGCTGGCAAGAAGTTTTTTAAGAAGTATGTTAACAAAAGGTACAGCTAAGTGAAGTAAGATGCTTTCCTGAATCCTGATCAACAAAAATCTAGGTGGCATAGCAAATTATTTACAGCGTCCAAGAATCTTTATGTGAGATAGATTGCTGTTGTTTTGGAAATTTTCAGCTGCACTCTTTTCATTAATGAATCATGAATCGTAAATCATAAGGAGCACATGGAATAATACACAGAGTCTCTTGTTAATGTGTAATAATTCCAGAAAGTAGTTGTCAATGTAACAGGGAAATCTCAAATCTCTGTAGGAAAGTAATCTAAAATACATAAAGCTGTTACTGATCTTTCATGTTTGATTATCAGATTTCCTAAAAGCCACAGGTAGTGTACTTCTGTAGAATATAAAATCAGGTTCAAAGGAAGACACAGCCTATACAATATTAATTTAAAAGCTGGAAGAGTGTTTGACCTTGCTCTGTGAGACACAGTTGTTCGTTTGACAAGTTAGAGATTCATATCTGGCTGGATTTGTGAGGTTGTTAATGAGACCTAACCTCGCAGATGAAATTTGGTTTACTGCGGGATATTTTTAAGGCTTAGGAAATTTAGTGGTACTTTGTTGGAGAGCTCACAACAGCCAGAGACCTGTAATCACATTTCCGCTGTGGGTTGGGATCTAACCATGCAAATCATCAGCTCCGTGCGGACGCAGTGCAGTAGCATTGACGTCATTCTTTAGTGCTTAGGGAAATGAAATATTGCTAAAATTTTCATATATTCAACATTCTTTTACCAACTTTTTGCTCCTTTAGGGGAGAGTGCTGCAGTTTAAAAGGAAAAGATTGTTTGGCATTGCAATTCTTTAAAACAGGATTGACTTTCAATCTCTGACGTCTGTGTGGCTGTTGTGCAGGAGTGCGTGTTGTAGAGGTCGTTTTAGTCAGGTAAATGGGGGCCTGGGTAGCAACCAGCTGGTATTTACAGCACACTTGCCGATACTGAAAATCCTCCATCTGAGTTTCTCTTCTCTTTCTTTGTATTCATCCCACGTAAGTAATGTAAAAGGTGTTCTGTAAAAGAAATCCTAAGTGCTGTTTAAAAAAAAAACAGACTGATGCTGTAATAGGGGTGTGAGCAGGTCTTAATTTTGCATTTCTATGAGGATGGGTCATAGTGGGCATAGCGTTTATCCTCCACTTAATGGACAGCAAGCTACGTTGAACTCTTTGGCAGAGGAATTCATATCAGTGGGGTAGGATTTCAGCCCGAGAAAGTTGTAAAAGTAGAAGTTGGCTGTTTGTATTTAATGCGTACACAGAATGCCCGTAGATTAAGATTACTGTTGTTTTAGAAGTTCTTGTCAGAGATTTGGGACAATGTTTTAAGTGGAGGCTGGCTATTTCCAACTTGGTTCTTTATAATGTAAGGACGGTTTAAAATATTATATCTCGATGCAACTACTGCTGAATTATCAGTTTCCTCATGTGTTTTTGTTTGTATTTCTTGTATTCATGTCTTATCTGGAGAACTCTAAAACATTTACAGAGGAACAAGCGAATAGTTCCGACAGTGTGTTTATGGCGTAAGTCTGCATTAGGGTAATCTGTAATAAATTTATTAAGTGCTACTAGATGTAGGAGCGTTAGTATTTAATGTGAGGGATTTTATTTCATTCCTTTCCTGAGAACTGCAGTACTGAGATAGCCCACACTCAAATACTGGCAGCATTGCCCTTGGTATTTCAGTGAATAACAGTGAGAGCAATCACAGCAACGAGAGATTTTTTTTTAAGTAAACCTTTTGCAGAGGGAAGATTCGCTTCTCTTTTCAGGTCGAAACCCCACCTTTTCTCTGTATTTGCACTGAGAAGTAAGTTCAGGAATAACTGCCTCTTGGCCACGTCTCATCAGCCAGCTTTTCCAAGAAGGATCCTGTGTTCCGCTGTTCAGTGTACTGGGATTTACAGGCAACCCCAGTTTGTTTGTGAGCCGTGCCTACCCCAGATTATGCCACAGTCTCTTGCTTGCCTTTCCCTTAAAAATCACTAGAGAGAAATAAATGGCCATCAAACTGGAAAAACAACTTGTATTTCCAGATACGGTTGTTCAAGCTTTTGATTAGAGCATTATTAAGTAATTAAAATGTTTGCCGTAATTCACTCGTGTCTTACTCAGTTGCAGAAAAGAAATGAATGCACTTTAATAATTAAACGTTGTTGGCGTGAGAACAATACAGAAAAAGCAAGCCGTAATAAATCTGTTCTCTGTCCTTGTGGCAAGCGGTGGGGTACTGCGAGGGTCCTACCTTCATGGGTCTTTCCTCCATGTGTCAAGGATTTGGTTGCATGCCTGTGTCATAGTTGAACATCTTCCTGTGACAGGTAATCGTCACACCAAAGGGACTGTCCTCTCAAATTTCCCATTTGGTATGTGTAACCCTAAAAAGCCTCCCGTGCTGTGTTGGGAGACGTATCTCCCTGCCCAAACGTCTTCCATCAGGCCTGGAGCTCCTGTTGAGGCTATCTGTCCAACATTACCCCTCTTGTTACCCTCCCCATGTTTTTCCAGCAAGAACAAATCATTCTTCCTCATTAGAGAAGAGTCCACTGCTCTCCCTCTGTCATTCATCTTCTACCGGGCAGGGCTGTCCGGCATCATTCCCCTCTGCTCCTTCTCTGGCTCACAGCCCTCTCTGGTTCTGACTTTGGAGCACTGCACAGGTGAGGTCCTTAGCTGTGGCACTGTCACCTCGTTGGCCTTAAGGGGCCTTCTGTCAGTCTCCAGCCTTCCGTCTATGTTAAAAAAAAAAACTACCTGCTATCCTCTTCACTTTTATCCCTTGTTAAGGTCCTCTGTTAGACCCAAGGTCATCTTCTGCCTCGGTCTGAATCCGCCTTCCTAATGGAGTCAAAGCAGAAGACCTCTCTTCTGTCTCAGAGGAGGTGGATCCATTTCCTGTCTAAGATGTGAGCAAATGTAGGGTGGAGAAATGTGAAGACATTAGAAGATGTCTATACGTTAAAAATCATCACATAAAGTGGAGTAGAGTTGGGAGCCTGACTGGTCAGGAGATTGGAGGTCCACATGTAACTTGACAGAGATAAGGGGATAGACAGTTTAGTGACAGGTTGTGTTGTGTTACTGCTAAACGTAGTCGTAATTCACTTCGCATCTCTGAGACCTTACAGCATTTCTCCTGGTTCTGGAGCGGGGAGTCGACAAGTCCTTTGGGAAGCGATCCCACTGGAGCAACTTCTGGGTGGGAATGGCTGAAGGTGAGGGTGGGAGGAAGCAGATTCATAGATCTGTGTCCATCTCTATTGCTGTTCGGGAGTTAAATTACTTTGATTTCAGGATAGTGGCATAAACGTTACTCCAGGAAAGGCGTTGTGGTGAATTTTGCCAGGTAAACGTGGCCTCGGTTTACCTAAATACGAATATTTTGGAGTGTCTCATCAGGAGCACCTTTATGTTTGGATAAGAAACGTTCCTTAGCTCATGTGTTTCTGCCAGTGAAAGCTTTTTATTTAGCAGAGAAGATTAACTTTGCAGTGTTTTGCCAAAGTGGATATGCACCAACACTTATTTGCATAATCAAATAAAAAGGAGTTATTGTAACATTAGTAAAATGAATTGCCTAATCAAATCCTTTTAAAGTCTTTCTAGTTGACCCCCAAAATCACTAGTTATTCTTTTAACAGTTGCAGCCAGTGTAGTTAAAACATTGTAAAATAAGGAAATTATAACATCAAAAGACAAACAAGATGACACAATGGGATGAAACGTTGACAGTAATCAAGAAAAGCTCTATTCAGGGAAGAGCCTCGGAGTATACAACTCTAACAAGGAAAAAAAGTGCAAGAATTAATTCATGTAGCTGAATAAAGTGATCTCAGGCTGGCGGAACTAAAACAAACTCTTAATTTGGGGGAATGGGTATGACCCGTGCTGGTGATGCTCTGAACAGTATCCCGAGTGAGTCCTCGGATAGTGTTTCCTGGTAATTTCCTAGTGTTTCCAAACATCAAGTTTGACCCTGCATGGTATATAAAATGTTTCATTTCATTTTTGTTTGTTTGTTTGTTTTTTAATTTGGAAAATCTCATTAATATTATTTCTAATAGGCTATGCAGGTGTTTGGGGTTTTTGCGGATAAATCAATAGAAAGGAAATAAATGGCTTCCCAGAATGGATGAGGTGTGACGGGCTTTGCCTTTTCAGATCCTTTTACCTGGGAGAGCAGGGAAGAGGGGCTGCCGGTTGTTTCTGACGGAGCTTGTCCTGACGAGGAGCGGGGTTGCCATCCGTTGAGCCTCTCAGTAAAAACAAAAGCCAAAAGCATTCCTGCGCCTGTTAAACACACAGCGTGTGCTTGATGGCTTGGGGGTTGGGGTTTTTTTTAGAGATTTTTTTTTTTCTATGTGCACGTAAGAGACTTCCAGTTCAAAACAAATGAAAGATGAGATTCTGCAGAGCTCACTGAAAAACAGGGAAAAGCTTGTTGCCTGCTGGTTTTTGAGTCCTTGGCATCGCTTGATTTAATATCGAGACAAGAATACGGCACTAAACAGTCCCCTCGAGACGGCTGCTTTCTGCTAAGTAATAGAATAGCATCAATAATCCTTCCGTGGGGCTATGGCAAATTTAAGTAAAGTTATTCTGGACTGTTAGATCTGCTTAAAAGCACCGATCCAAGAAAGCAAGCGCGTCGTGAGCGCAGCGAGCCTTTCTCGGGAAGAGCGGGACCCCCGCGCACGCTTGCGCCATCTCGTCAGAGAACACCCTGGTCGCAAGGCTTGTGTTGATACTGGGGAAACCACCAATTTTTGTCGGCTTTGCCTAACGAGCGGCTTCTGCTCGCTGTTTTAAGAGTTGGGTTGCGTGTTCCCGCAGCAAAGCCGCGTTGGGCTGCAGGTGCACCCCGTGTTGAGCAGATCCTGGAGTTCAAACAGGGGCATCTCCAGCTCTACAGCCCCGCGGGGTCCGCGCGCAGGGGTAATCGCGTGAGGGAGGCTTGCGACAACCGTGGAGAGGGACCAACTCGTTTCTGTCTGCTCTTTTTTCTCAGCTTTGTTTGCACCACACTGAATTGCCACTCTTGCACATTTGTGTGTCTTGCTCGTAACAAACGAGGCAGAAACAACCATAAACTGTATTAAGGACTGGGACAATACCTGGCTCATCCTCTTAGCAGCTTTTAGCCCAGTTTGCCAATACTTCTCATTTTTCACCCTTTATTCGATTTGGGGAAGACCATTCCCAGAATGTTTCTGTTTTCTGACATTAGGGGTAGGTGTCCAATAACTCCAGCAATACAAGAAATAAGTACAAAACCACACACTCTTTACAATGAGGCAGATTAGGCAATTTCCCCGTTTTGCTAAAAAATGTTATTTCTGCATTCAGTAGTCGTTCATGGAGATTAAGATTACAGTAATCAGTGTTTACTGTAAACCTCTTTGCATTTTATGTCTTCATATGCATGTAGTTCTGTCAATAAAAGCTTTTCACCGAGGAGAAAAGATTAAACGCCGCAGCGTTTTGTCAAGGTGGCAGGCTCCCGTGTTTAGCTGCATATTAATTTTTTTTTTTTTTTTTAGTTATATGCCACGTCAATAGCACAAATGGAGGAACGCAGGAACCTGCAGCGCGAAGGTTGCTTCGTGGCCCTGTGTCAGCGTCCTTGCACGCCGTAAGCGTTGGTCCTGCGCTTCCATTTCTGCTGCTGTACGTTGTCCATCGGGGGCTGGAAATTATGGCAGGAACTTTGAAGCATCAGCCTACCTCAGCCATGGCTCTGGCAGTCGCTGCACTAAGTCCAGGTTTAACCAATGTCTTCTTAGTGCGGAAGCAAGAAGCTTTTTCCCTGCTCCCGACTCTTCAAAGGCGCTCCGCTTTTAGTCTCCCGCTCAGCCTCAGGTGTTGCAGGCAGCTTTTCATTTCATCTTTAATACCTAGCTGGATGAGAGCTCCTGTGTCGTGTTTTTGAGTAGCTTAGCTTTACAGTGCTTGGGAAAGGACAAAATCTATAAAGACCTGTTGAGCAATATTGCAGATTCCGTTCCAGAACGCCGGATTCTCGAAAGTAAATATGAGAATGTGAATTCAGAAGTGTTGGCTTAAATTACCAGCTGTTGCTGCGGTGGGAGAGTTTGATTTTATAAGAATTTCAATTTTATAATGCATTTTTATAACTTCTTATGTGACCAACTAGATGTTTGATGTACCACTAGTATTGTTATTTTTTAGGACAAAACACTCCTATTCATGTACAGTTCTACAAAACAGCTACATGCATTTGGGGCAGTACTGAGAGAAACTTTTTCATCAAAAATTATTCCTGTACTCAAACATACCTACTTATCATTGCATTTTTTTAGAGTACAGTGAACTGGTTAGAGTGATGCATGCTTGCCCCAGAGTCCCCCAGGCTGTCTTTGATTGTGGTAATAATGAATGATGTAAATTATTACAGCCAGATATTTCCTACAAAGTGTTTGACAATGGTTAGACTGCTGTGACCACTGTTTCTGATACCACATGATGCTATCTCGTGAGTTCTCATGAGCTGGGGCTGTTCAGCCTGGAGAAGAGGAGGCTCCAGGGAGACCTTAGAGCAGCCTTCCAGTACCTCAAGGGGGCTACAGGAAAGGTGGGGAGAGACTCTTCAGTAGGGCATGTTGTGATAGGACGAGGAGAGGGAGGCAGATTTAGAGTGGATATTAGGAAAAAAATTTTTACCTTGAGGGCGGTGGAACACTGTCCCAGGTTGCCCAGAGAGGTGGTGGATGCCCCATCCCTGGAAACGTTCCAGGCCAGGTTGGCCGGGGCTCTGAGCAACCTGATCTGGTTGGAGATGTCCCTGCTCCTGGCAGGGGGGTTGGGCTGGGTGGGCTTTGAAGGTCCCTTCCAACCCAAACCCTCCTGTGATTCTGTGATTCTTTATATATCCTTATTTGTCTACGTGTTGGCCAAAGTCTTACTCCAGTGTGTGACTGCAAACTCTCGCGTTCAGGGATTTCTTGTTTGCTGCTTGTGCTTCATCTTGTCCCATGCAGATGCCAGCCAGAAGCGGTGATGCTTAGCCAGTCCTTTGCATGATCATGTGGTTGAAATGCTTCTGCTGTGATTCCTTACGGCACTTGCCGGCATAACAGCAGTACAACAAATAATTAATATGTTTGTGTTTTGAATAGGCAGATGCAGCTTTGTGGCAGATAGCCAAGTGACAGTTTAGACTGACACTTTAACAAGACTATGTTAGGTATAAATAAGTTATAGCTAAAAAGCCAGTCTAGTATTAGTTCAATCTGCACTAGCTTTGTCTGTTGAAGGGGAAAAAAATAGAAGAAGTGCTGCTTTATCTTTTAACCTCATGAAAAATCCTTCAAAAGGAAGAGGGGGTGAGGGATCTGGAGCACCAGTCTGATGAGGAGCGGCTGAGGGAGCTGGGGTTGTTCAGTCTGGAGAAGAGGAGGCTGAGGGGAGACCTCATCGCTCTCTACAGCTACCTGAAAGGAGGGTGTGGGAAGGTGGGTGTTGGTCTCTTCTCCCAAATAATCTGTGATAGGACAAGAGGAAATGGCCTCAAGTTGGGGCAGGAGAGATTTAGATTGGATATCAGGAACAATTTCATCACAGACAGGGTTGTCAAGCATTGGAGCAGGCTGCCCAGGGAGGCAGTGGAGTCACCGTCCCTGGAGACATTTAAAAGATTTGTGCACGGGGCACTTAGGGACATGGTTTAGTGGTGGGCTTGGCAGTGCTAGGTTAACAGTTGGACTTGGTAATTTTAAAGATCTCTTCCAATCTACACAATTCTATGATTCCATGAGATTCTCTGAGGGTGGAACTCAAACTGAGTTTTTCCTGCAGGGCAAGTCAAAATACACCCTCGCAGCAATAGGTGTTTTTCCACATCCTACTGCTTTTTGTGATGACAGCAAAAACTTTCCTTACGTGGTGCCTCATCATCACCTTTTTCCACCCAGTGCCTTCCCACTTTTTCAATGCATTCAGGCAACCTGCATCAGACAGTGTGCCTTGCTCCGTGCAGCTGAACTGGTGGGTTAAAGCCTTGTTAAAATGCATCTTCCACAGGGTGGAAGAGAAGGCCGTAGTCCTCTCTCATTTTGTCTCCTCTGAAATGCCTACAGGCTCCAGTCCAGCAACAGTGAAACTCTTTACATGGGTCTCAGTAAGTTTTTATTAAGTACTTTGTGGGGTTGAGCTTGAACATTAGCCTTTGCGTTCCAAGTTGCATCCACGTTACTATGAGTAATTTTTAAAAGTACATTCTGTGTTTCATCCTCAGTAGCTCTATGATGCTAGAACATCTGTAGAGATGGAATCTGGTACATCAGTGTAATTTCTGCTGGAGCTGATCTGTAAGGAGACACTCCCTGAGAGATGTCATCCAAAATTCAACAGCAAAATTTCTATTTACTTTGTCATAACATCCAAAAGGTGGTTTACATTTCAGCTTGCTTTTTCTGTTAGAATCCAAATTTGGATTTGAATTTGGTAGAATTTTTCAAAAGGTTCACTTCCAGTTTAAAACTTTCAGTCTTTTTTCTTAAATTTATATAGTTTAGGCCAGGAAAGACTTTTAGATCACTTACTCCCCACTTTTATATTTAGGTCTTTAACTTTTGACCTGATGTTGTTATGCTGAAATTTATCATTTGCGTTTGGTTAAAGTGTACCTTCCGGAGAGTCATTCCGCCTTAGCTGGAAGGATTCAAGAGATGGAGAATCCATTGCTTCCTTCCCTTTGTAATTTGTCAAACTATTAAGAGGAGTGGCTCGTTTCTGGTTTGGCTTTGTCTGGTTTCAGGTTCCAGCCATTAGTTCTTGCTGTGCCTTTTTCTACTAAGTTAAAGAGCCATTTAGTACATTTGCGTTTTCTCTGTGTGAATTAGATACTGGAATCAAGTCAACACTCAATTTTCTTTTGAGAAACGGAATAGATTGAGTTCTTTAAGTCTCATTGCAAGTTAATTTCTGGAGGTTTCAAGTGCTTTTATATATCTTTCTGTGGCGTCTCCAGTCTTTCAGCATCTTTCCTTTGAAATGGATCTCACTAACTCACAGGCTGCAAATCTTCGCTACCTGATTTTCTATATTTCGTCAGCCAAGGGTCACATTTGACCCTTTTATCTCCATATTTTTTATTGCCATCAGTTTAGGAGGAGCTTATCCAGTATCTCTCCAGACCCTTCCTAGAGCTGCTGCCGTTCGTTTTGGTTCCCAAGTAGCATTATGAAACATTGCAGGTAAATTAAAAAAAAAAAAAAACCCACACAAACAAATGAACACAGAAGAAAAAGGCTGCTGTCCTTCTTGTTAATGACCATTCAACCCATCTTCATATTTACACAAGCTTTATCACCAGTGAATTTATATTTACTTCCTGTGTTGTAGAATAGCCTTAGGACGCTCCGTCAGTAACATCTCTATTCAATAGCGCTTTCTCCATGACAACTACATTTGCAGATTACTTAGTCTGCAAGTTCTTAGAAATATTGAATAATATTGATTTTTAACCTGCTTTCACGAATAAACAAGAATTGTACAGTTGTGCCATTTGTCCCCTCGTGGATTTATGAAACATTGATCAATTTCTGCCTAATTTGAAGTTTTCGTTGTAATTAAGTTTTGCCAAGTTTTATGATAATAGTTTACAGCACAGAGGAAGAAAAGAGGAATGCATCTTCCTAGTAAAAGCAAGACTTTTTAGTGTCTGCTTTGAAAGACAAGGAGGAGTAACTCAGATGTTGTACATGGTTCCTTGAAGCAAACATCGAGCACAGCAGCAGCCGCAGCCAGCCAGCTCTAGCAGGTGAGTGGCTCCAGTGCAACGACAGTAAAGAGGATCTTTATTCCAGAAGTTTCACTGGAAGCTTGGGCAGAGCAAAAAGTAGTTGCCAGAAAGAAAAGGGAGACAAGGAACTTTCTGAAAATGCGTAGTGAGGTTGGTATAATTTGCCCTCCTGCTCTAAATATTCCGGAGGAGTAAATCAAATACCTGACAAAAAAAATCTGTATACTCTTATTTGTGTATAAATCCTTATCAGCTAAGCATGCTGATTCATCAAAGAATGAAACTGAGTTTATTCATTTGGAACTTATTTTCCAGTACATTGCATTGGCTTGAATTCATTACGTTTTTGTACCTTAATTAACGTACCTTTGTTAATGGACTCCAGTATCACAGCATTGTAGGTCTGAAAGGGATTTTTAGCATCCATCAGCTTCATCCCCCAGCCCAAGGCAAGAACAAATGTCCTTCCATCATTTCCTGCCACATGCTCGTCTCATTGGTTCTTTCCTTTGTGTTGTGCAATGACACATCATCACCAGGCAGTCTCCTCCAAACTTCCAGATGTAGTTACCCATATCTTCCTTGGTGGACACATGCAACTTCAGGAACAGCTGGGTAAGCAAGTTACCCACAAACGTACATCAACCGATTGGACAGAGTTAAGCACGGGGAATGATTGCAGCTCTACAGCAGATGACTTGCAGTTTGAGTGAATTTGGATTGTTTTCCACAAAGAAGAGTGGATTTCCTGGCAAGGGGAGCAGTAGAGGAAGGCAGATGTGTAAAAAGTTGCAATTAAAAAAAAAAAAAGAAAACTTATTCTTCCAGTCAGTAGTACCTAGGGCAGGAATTTATGGACCTCTATATACATTTTTCCATTATTTTTCTTGAGATTAGTGCAAGCTAACTGTGCAAATGGACTTTTCCGAAGGTTGGATTAGGATTTTTCACGTCTTCTGTAACTTCTCTGCTATTTTAGGTTTCATTCAAAAGGAAGATCAGTAGCCTGTTAGCTGGTTTATGACTCTTGAATACAAACTCTGCAAGCCTGCCGATTCAGAAATATTTATCCCTGAGAAGATATTGATGAGTAGTGGGAAAGAATGTATTTCGTCCAAGACTTTGCCATTTTTTTTTCCAGATAGAGAACACAAACGTATATTGAACAATTTTGTACTTTCTTCTGCATTGTCATTTACAGTTTCCCCATCTCCATCTGAAAATTGACATTGGCTGTGGATAGCATTTATTGCTTGTATATAAAACAAAGCTCATTGTGCTAAGTTTGCCAGCCATGGATTGTTTTTCTTTAGATAGCTTTAGTTTTCCTTATTGTTCGCTTATGCCAATAACAACCTATTTCCACCTATTTCTGTATTCCTTGATTGATTTCACTTTTTCGTTGAACTTGGAGGATTAACACTCTACCTTGAGTTTTTTTGCCATCCAACAAACTTTTTAGAAATACCATTCATTCATTTATGTTTAAATAGCTCATCTTGATTAAATTGGCTAATCTTTTTCTTGCCTTGAAGAAAATAGCCTTTTTGAAGCACCAAGTGTATGTGTTGCAGGCTGAGGCTTCTCTCTGCTCAATCCCACCCAATGTCATCAGGTCGGGTTCCCTGGCCCCAGGCAGCCACCCATTTCCAGTCCAGTGACCTCATTCGTCTTCATCCATCACAATGTTGCCCAAAACGGTAAAGTCATGGAAGGCATTAGATGTTTTTGCATTAGAAATCATCATTCATAGATTCATATCCAATTTAGATTGGATATCAGGAAACACTTCTTTACTGAAAGAGTGGTCAGGCACTGGCACAGCTGCCCAGGGCAGTGGTGAAGTCACCATCCCTGGAGGCGTTCAAAGAACGTGTAGATGTGGCACTGCAGGACATGGTTTAGCGGGCATGGTGGTGTTGGGTTGGTGGTTGGACTTGATGGTCTTGGAGGCCTCTTCCAACCTTAAGGATTCTATGATTCTATAGTTTTTAGAAACGTTTTGTGTTTATGACCACCAGCATCCATCTCCTGTACTGATGCCTTCTGTGATGAAGCTCTCCTTGCATTGCAGAGATGTGCTTAGGGAGAAGCTTACCCCGTTCTCTGGGTTGCCAAGGCAGTCTGTCTCAAACCTCCCAAAAAAGGTCTCCTCCTGGGCTTTTTTATCACCCTAACTCACGTGCACGGAAGAGCCAAGCTCAGATTTAGCAGTATTATTGGAATAAGTAACAGTGGTCTTAGAGTAGAGCACCACATCCTCACCACTTTCATTCACTTGAATTCTCTTAATAGGTAATAAACAGACATTTTAATACCTCAGGTGTACAAATTATCTTTATGGCCATCAGTAATGCCAGTTATATCAAATTCCAGGTCATGACTGTGACGGGGCAACAAACAAGAATTGGAAAAACTCCTGGCAGTGGCATAGAACTGATTTGAACATTCCTTTTCTTTTTCTTTGCTACATAAATTAAATTTATTTGCAACACACGGAGGTTAAATTTATATCGAATTTGCCTTCTTAGCACCCTGCCCTCAAGTTGCTAATTTAACAGTTTTCTGGCTGCTCCAGCTAGCTCTCAGCCGAGAAGATTAGTTTCCCAACCTGTGCGATAGATAACCAAAAGATGAGAAGCGTGGAGCTCCGTGATGCCGTTTTTAGAGGCCGCTTTCGCAGTATATTTGCACTTTAAACTTTCTGCGATCGAGGAACGTGCCTGTATTCAGAAGGCCCAGTTTTCTGCTGAGAGAACTTGTCGTTTTGTGCTAACCAGTGTCAGTGACTAATCTTGTCCTGTTAATGAGCAGGGACAGCTAAGTGACTCGTTTTAAATGCGTTGTGATCGTTGCCTGTTTATTAAAAGTAAAAGCAAACAACTGCTAATGTTCAGATGCTGATTGTTTACTCAGTTTGTGTTAAGGACAAGGCTAATTTAAGCAGACGTCTTGTATTCTTACATTATGGCATGAAATCCGTACTCTATTTAATAGTTGTTTGTAATATATCTCAATATTGTGAATATTTATGTATTCCAGTAAATATTTTAATTTGGTAAGTCATATTTTTAAAACTATATTATGGTTTTTATGTTAAAGAAGGGAATAGGAAATTTCCCCCCACATTACTCCTTTTGTTTTAGGTGGGTTGACAGGACATACGTACAACAGCGTAACAGAGAAGTAGTCCATGTGGTTGATTAAACCAGTAAACAGTGGAGTAAACTGGTTTAGATGGCGTTTGTTACTGCTGCTGTGAATACAGTAGCCAGTCTGAAGGGAAATGTCATGTACTTTTGAACAAACACTGTTAAGTGCTTATGGTTACTTTTAAGGACAAGAGTTGTCTTTTTGTATGCTTAATCTTTGTGCGAATGATTCAGCTGCCACTGAAGGTTCCCAGTGGTTTTGGTGGGTCTCACGTCAGTCCTTTTGTCCCTGCGGACCACTGTTTTAAACTAAGTGCGGCATGTGAACTAATGACAACTTTTTAAGAGTGGTGTTTTTCCTTCTTTTAAGAGCCCTGGATGAAACTTATTAAACATTTGCGTCGTGCTTTCTCTGATTCAGTTCTCTCCGTTATTCTTGAAGCACACATCTCCGGTTCTCCAGGAAAGTGCCAGCTTCCCGTAAAGATCTGCCTGCCTGTGCAGAGGAAGCTGTGCGACCTTAGGGGACAGGGAACTGGAAGAGCACAGGAGGCACTCTGAGCTGTGGATTGGCAATTAGGTCACCTTCCTTTGAGATGTTGGCTTGAGACTTCTCCCACTGAAATGGGAACTGAAGTTGGTTGTTGCTTCTCAGGTCAGCGGTCTAACCACTGCACTGTCTTACAGGTGAAGGCTCTCCTTTCCTCATCCGTCCTAAAAAAGTGTAATTCCTGCTTGTTGTTTTTAAGGAACAGCATTGGCATCAGGACTCAAGGCATTCCTAGTCTCCATGACTTTAATCAGCCAGTCCATGTGAATTGATTATTTTTACCAGTGCCTTGCAAATACCATGCACTTTTTAAAAAAAGTAGATCATGGGATGGAGTAGCATCATAGGTGGAGAGGGAAGATGTTCACTTAAGCTAACAGTAGGGTTTTTGGTACACTAGGGAGAGGAGGAGTCAGTGACAGACAGAAGGAGTCAGTCAGAAGACAGACAGAAGAACCAAGAGCTTGGTTTTCATATTCATTGTCTCTGAGCGAGGATGAAGTGAAGAGAAACCACAGACATCCAGAGGAGATGCCACTAAACCAGCAAGAGCATGCCTTCAACAAGGGGATTAGATGCAAATTGTGCATTGACACCAGTGTACTCAGCCTATGGGAAGCCTGGTTGGACTGGGAAAGAAATGCCACCAGGGGATCCATCGTCTGGTACAATGTTGGTAGAAGGTGCACATACATACGCTTGGGAAGATCAGTTCACCACATCTTTGCATCTTTGTTCCAGAGCAACTCAGGACTTGGAAGAGAAGTGAGGGTCTTTCCTGTTGTTTTGCGTGCGGCTCATTAAGCTTTTATTTAATGAAAAGTTCGGAAATTCCAGATGAAATAGAAGTGTGAGCATTTGTGTCACTTGCTGTCAGATTGTCTCATTTTGCTTTCTGAGAGCTCTGCTGGTCGTTGGTGCGGCAAGTCCTGGTTTGTGCTCATTTGTGTCTAGACTGCCGCTACATTTTTATTTGTATGGTTTTAGCAGTGTATTCTCAGCTGGTAGTTTGCACCCACAGATAAATAATGTTATCGTGGTAACACAGGCACCAGCAGCCACAGGTGGATTGATCTGTCATCATCCGAAGCTTTTATCAACCATGCAAAAAATATTCCTCATATACATGAGGAAATAGAAATTGATTTTGAAAACAGTTGTTCTTTCTGTGCACAGGCGCTTTTGTTACACGTTTTGTTAATTCTGGTGTGATTTTTCTCCACTACATCACTTTTTCTAAACTTTTCCTCGCTTTAGTGCCTGACTTTGTTTGATGCTAGTAAATGATTTACGGAAGCTTTACAAGCGATGTTTCATCCGCTGGAGAGACTCGGCGAGCTGAGTGCTGTCCCCAAATACTATACAATATCGTGTTAGCGTTAGTATGGATATTGATACAAAATCAATGCAAACAGACTCACATCTAATCTCACTCTCAAGTTCACTGCCAGCAACAGCAAGTTAAGTCTTTGATTTCGGTGCTGGGCATGTGGTATTGATGAGAGGTTGCCCTTTACATCCTCACTTTCGCTCTTGTTATGCCACTGGACATTAAAATAGTTTCTAGAACTAAATTTGTCATCAGACCCCAATTAGACAAACCGGGTTTTGGGCTTTCGTTTATTTGTCTTGTGGCTTTCCCCGGTAAAGACTCCACCAACATCTCGAAGATGCAGAATATAAATATCATCTTGCAGGTTGTGTCTGTACGAGACACAGGACATCGCTTACAGGGGCGAGCACCCCCAATCTGCAGGGTAGGATTTGGCCGTTTCACACTCACTCCTCCTCTGGATGCCTGCAGGAAAAGCGTCTGGCTCCGGCGCACTGTTAGGCTGTAATTAGTGTAACTAACAACTAATACGAAAGAGCAGGATGGAGGTCACCACGAGACTTCAAAGGTCTTAACAGGTTAAGGTTGGAGGGCAGTCTATCCCCTTGCTTAATCTGTTGCCATATCTTCCAAGATTTGTTGAAATCTTCAGTGACCTCTAACTTCGACGTGTTGCTCTCCCATAATTTACCGGTCACGTGCCGTTTTCTTTATTTCTGTCCATTTAGACAGGCACGGGCCTTTGTGATCAGCGTCTCCCTTTTCTGTTCAGATATAAGTGTGCTCAGGTAAATGGCTTTTTCATGTGGAATAAAGACTGTGGTTTAAACCGCTTTAATGCTCTTGCCTTGGTAGCTTCAGACTCATCAGAAACGGTTGTTTTGCTGTGCTTCGGCATCTGGTTTGTAGGTGACATCTGACATGTAAGTTAGACTCAAGTTTAAAATCTGGCTATTATAGTAAATCAGGCGTTGGACAACGGTTTTCAAAAGATACTAAATATCAGGTTTTTATGAGTTGCTTTCTTAAACCTGACTGTCCAACGATAGTTTTGCTTGTATTTTCAGTAAATATGAAAGCTCTTATTGGCTGAGTGCAACTCAAGGACAACTTATATTGTGGGAAAAATCAGTACATAGTCCTCCGCGGTGTTTCAGCATGGGAGACAAATACCCATGAAGGAAACTCTCCCGTTCCTCGTGGTTTTGGGTTGTTTTTTTTCCCCTTGGACTCAGCATTGCACCTCTCTCATGAATCTCAGCGCACATGGGTGGATTTCAGTAGCTGGGCATTGCCTCTTTCCCAGGGATCGGACAGTCACTTCTCCTTGACAGTGCCCATCCCGAAGTGATGGGCAGAGCAGAGAGGAGGTTTTCCTTCTCTTCCTCTCTGCGGATGCTTTGCCTCAGGAGACCATGGCCATTCCCATGGGGGGAAGGCGAATAGACCCCTCCACCAGCGGGGCCGGCCTCTAGCTTCCACTCTCCGGTGCTCCAGCATCCCGCCCTGTGATCCCCACCACGGATCTGGGGAGGAAAACACAACCAATTCAGCAAAGAAACGTAACATACAGCAAGCTACTTGCCCGCACCAACCCAAGCATGGGTTTAATTATCCTTTTAACCGATTAAAACACTTTAAAAGTGAGTAAGAGGTACCGAGAGGGAGTGAGAGCAGCCTAATGTTAGATTTAAAGTTCAACAAGGGGGAAGGAAAAAAATCATACAAGGATTTCACAAGCAACGACACTTGGATGGTATTTGGGAAATCTTTTTCTTTCAAGACTATCTTGCGATTAACTATGGGAGTAGCACATCAAAGCTGCACTGACTTCAAAGCTTAGAACCACTTATGGCTTCCAGCTATTACTAAAACCTACCACTTCACCCTGCCAGCAACTCCTCTCAACTGCCTCTTTAAGTTACACCCATCTACTTCCTGCCTTCTGATTTTGGGGAGGGGAAAAAAAAAAAAAAAGAAAAAACACCAAAAAAAACCTTGTAAATTAAATATAGCTGTTCATGCTGAAGGGATGTCAAAGTCGGGGGAAAAAAAGCAAATGGAGGCATTAAGACATTAAAGATTTAGCGCGAACTCAATGGTGATTTACATACGCACAGTCTCATTTGGCTGACTCTAACGAAGCCGCCTGCACTGGGGAGGTTTCCTGACCGAGTCTTACCCCTGTGTAAAAGCCCCGAAGGAGGTGGGCAGGCTGTTGAGGCCGTTGTTTAGGTCCAGACGTTGGCAGAAGCAGAGTTGCTTTGGGACTCCGGGACATCTTCACGTACGCAGTGGGCACCACGAGATCCGTTCCCATCCCTGTTTCCGTAGGGATGATCCACAACGATTCTGAGGTTCGCGCACCTGAAACCGGTGTGTCGGCATTGAGTGATGATTATCGTTTATTACTGCAATATTATTCATTATTTTGCATTAGCGGAAGAGACTGTGGAAGCACAGTTGGCGTATTTGATATTTTGGAAGTCCCTGAAACAACCCGTTTGTAGTAGCGTAGGGCTGTGCTGCACTCTCAGAGCTGATATAAGAAGGCTAAAATGTACTGAAATTGTAATTTATTGCAGTATTAATATTGTTCAACACTTAAAATTGTTACATTGTTATTTTCTGATTGGGAGCTTTATACCTAGGGTTCTTAAAACGGTACATTAATCTCTGAATAAAATTTGTCTTGCAAATGACATATTAATAGAAAGTTAGGAACAAGTGCGGGTCTTTGAGTGTGTTTTATATAACAGTTTATACGTTCAGTGCGGATCAATGACACGCTCTCTAGAGCTAAATGCCATTAATCCATTTACAGCCGCTCGTTGCAATGAAGAGAAATTACCATTGAAAGAGCCGATTGTACGTTAAGGGGAATTTCTCTGCTTCCTTGCGTCATCTTATATTTTGAAAATGCTTTTGCAAGTGTTTAAAGGCAATTTTTTTTTCCCCTTTATTTTTTTCGCTTTGCAAGGAAGCATCTTGGCAGCAGTGGGGGTGCTGGGTGCTTCTCCCCATGGCTGGGCTGGGATGGTGGAGGTGGCCCCGCACAGTGCCGATCTGCTGGCCATGGCCCCCCCTGCCCCTTCGAGGGTGGTCCTGCAGCAAATACGTGGCAGATCTGCCGTACGGAAATGTGGAGGCAGTTAACGTGTTGTCTCGTGTGGACGGTGGTTGCCGCTAGGTATAAATAAATGAATTATAGTGTAGTCCGGTCAACTTAAAAAAAAATAGTATTATCTTTTAAAGAGTTGACTTATGAAAAAAGCGTAGAGGAACTTACTGTTAAACCTAAAATAAGTATGAAATCTTAAAAGTATGAAATCTAAAATAAGTCAGCTTCCTGACTGGCTGATGATGCAATCAAGATGTCAGATAATTTGAAATAAATTGTTATTATAGAGTCAGGTATGATGTCACCAACGTGTTTGTATATTTCACTGATAGTTCTTTCTTCTCAAAGAATGCATTTTTCTGAAATAAACCATGCAGACTAGGAGCAGCGCAGTCGTCTGAAGTTCATTGAGAATATAGGAGGACATCGTGTTTCCTGTCCTTATGTTAAACTTGGCGTATTGATTTTCTCGCACAGCTTGCAGCACAGAAATGTGATCTACGGCTATGGCAAGACAGGCTCGCCACACGTGCGTTCGTTAAGTGCTGCTGGATTAGCAGGTCTGTGCAAGTACGAAGGCTTGGCTTCTGTAACTCTTTATTTATGACTTAATCGATTAAAATAACAAGTTTTTATTTTATCGGCTGTAAATAAATAAGCACAAATCATTTGCAGAAGCCGTTGTTTCGTGTGCTTGCTGGCTTTCGTGACATAAAGGCTCTGTAGGTGAGCCGCGGTACGTACGCAGGCAGAGCTAGAGTTGACGTTGAGGATCAAACACATGAAGATTCAACAAATGTAGTTAGCTACTGGTTTTCAGATGAGTGCAGAAAATTCAGGAAGGCATAGCGCGTTCCTTAACTTGCAGGTTTTCATCTAAATTTGCCATTACTTTTCTTCGTGTATTCTTCGCCGGTTTAATCTTTTGTTCCCTTTATGTTCAAAGATACCAAGATTATGGAAGCCACCAGCGCTGCAGCCTGCATTTAAATTTAGTGACGCTATGGCCGTGCAGAAAGCGTTCTGATGTGGGGCTGGCTTCCTCTTCTCTCTACGTTATTAAACCTCCTTAAACGCCTCCATTATACCGTTCACCTTGCGTGACTTCAAAGAGTAGCGCGGCTGCATAGAGGGGGTGAGCCGCCACTCCGCCGAGCAGGCTGCCTGTCGTCTCTTAGAAATGCTAACGCCTTATCCGCCGTGTTTATGAAGTTATCTGTTTGCTGTTGGGTCGGAGGGACGGTTCCACAGCCGCAGAACTGAAACGGCGACGTGTCCAAGACAAAGCCAGCGGCTAAAGATGTATTTTGGGATTTGAAGTTATTACTGCTCACCTTTTGAAACCTTTTCCATCCCACAAAAAGAGAAAAAATAATTAAATCAAGAGGTTGTTTCAGGGGAAAGCGAAGTTGACGCTGTTCCTGAAGAACGTCCTGAGCGCAGTCGCTCATGAGAATGACGTGGACGAACGCCTGGCTTATCACTCAGAGTTTATTGGCAACTAATCTGTTCAAAATGTTTGGAATAAGCTAAAACCCGGCTTGCTCATCTAATGAAAAAGGTCAGAACAGAGAAGAAAGTACCACTGGTTTGTGTTAGGTGACACTGTGCCCTGCTTGTCTAATTTGATTACACAGAGCCACTGAAGCCCCAGGCAAAGCTGATTTTAGCTATAATCAGCTTCTTAACCTTTTGAGAACTAACGTAAACACTACCTACCAGTGGTTAATTATGTTGCTCTGTTACATACAACAAAGTGCAAAGGTAAAAGTGTAGAGCTGCAGTAACACGTGTTGTGACAAGATCACTCCGGGGGATTACAGCCCTCTGCATTTTATCTGCGCTCATTGATTTCTTCCTTAAAAATTAAAAATGGGCTATGAGCGGGGAGCATCAGTTTATGGGTTTTAGGCAGCGTTGCCCTGCCGTACCGCTGCCTCATCTTGAATTCCTCGTACGTAAGGACAGGGAGACCTCGTGTGGGTTGGACTGCAGTGGTTGTGGATCTTTTATTTTTTAATTATTCCAAGTTAACTTCCTCTACGACAAGCATAGAATCACAGAATGGTTTGGGTTGGAAGAGACCTTCAAAGGCCATCCAGTTCAACCCCCCTGCCAGGAGCAGGGACATCTCCAACCAGATCAGGTTGCTCAGAGCCCCGGCCAACCTGGCCTTGACTGTTTCCACCAGCTCTCTGGGCAACCAGAGAGCATCTTCCAGAATGTTTCGTAAGCACTTTGACAGACACACCACATCCATGTGAGACACCTGTCTCTAGGTGGGATAAATGAGACTAATTTTATTTTTGGATACTGCGTATACATGTTAGGTAAGAAGCAAAAAGCTGAGGCACAAAAACTGGCTTTCTGCAGAACCCTTGTATCTGTTTCCCATCTGTTTTGGTTGATACAGTCCCTCTGGTTTGTGAGGAAATCAGCATTTCCATGAACTTCAGTTATTACATATTTGTCCGTGGCATGGTTGTAGTGTGTTGAGAGGAAGCTGGGCATCAAAGAGGTGACAGACTCACTTCGCTGACTCTGAGCGTGGTGGTGAGTGGACTGCAAGGTCTGGACAGAAATGAGAAATAGCTCGTTAGCTTCTGAATGTGTTAGGGATTCAGTCTTCATCTTCAAGCTCCACTGTTTTCTCCAGAAAAGGGGTGTGTGTAGAAAAACTGAGGCTGACTGTGATCTCTTCGGATTTCTTGCAAACATTGGAGTTTCAGTCTCTAGCTGTCCAGGTCACCTCATCTTCTGGTGGCCATTCGCAGCTGGGTGACTTCTGGCTGGACATCATTATTCTGAAGCAATACGCTATTGTTCTACGACTTTTTCCTCCATGAAAAAAATAAGTGGGATCAGATTCTGTCTTCTGGTCCAGCTGTCAGAGCTGGGAGGAAAAGACTGCTGAGGCAGGTCTGCAAAACCCATCAGGCTCCACATTCAGGACTGGAAGTCCTTGTAGCTCCTTATTTCCTCAAGGCACTCTAGCTACAAGGAGATTTTGTGCAAAGTTTCTGCCACATGAGTATTTGCTTTGTTCCAGAATTATTATCTGGGGGCTGTTTGGGTTGGGCTCATTGCTTAAGGTAGTACAAGGCAACGAGTAGCAAAAACACAACAGAATTACAGCAGTGTCTTTGCCCTCCAAAAGGCAACTTTGAGACCCCTGTGGTAAGTTGTCGACTTAGTTTCTGGAGCACATACAATCGTAAAATCACAGAAGGGTTTGGGTTGGAAGGGACCTTCAAAGCCCACCCAGTCCAACCCCCCCTGCCAGGAGCAGGGACATCTCCAACCAGATCAGGTTGCTCACAGCCCCGGCCAACCTGGCCTGGAACGTTTCCAGGGATGGGGCCTCCACCACCTCGCTGGGCAACCTGGGACAGTGCTCCACCTCCTTCATTGGAAAAAGTTTTTTTCTTATGTCCAGAATTTTTCCTTATATCTGGATGACACAGGCACCAGAGTTTGGCTGTTTTAATGAATTAGGTAACTCTGTGGTTACTCACAAAGGGAATTAAAGACTTGTTGACTGTTTCCGGCTATACCCAGAGGCAAGGGAAGGCAGTGCTGCACCAGGACTGCTCTCCAGTCCCTCTTTGAGGGGCAGCCTTTCCTCCCACGGACCACTATGAGAAAGATGTTCCCGGCTGCTGAAAGGAGCTGGAGTCAAATGATTGTTCCTTTCCCCCCCTGGAGAATAAATTGCTACCCTTCGCAGCAGCAGACAGAGGCTAAGTCAACAAGGATGCGTCACTGCAGAAAAGGCAAACCTTCTACAGAAATGTCTAAGTAAAACTATAGCTTGCAAAACTATTGGTGAGGCTTCAGCTGGGAGACCTGATGGGCAGCACAGCCCATGAAAGGGGAGAAAGCATGGGGGAACCTGCAAAGGAGAGTGCAACAAAAGTGGTGAGAAGCCTCAAAAACGTGGCCTTTGGGAAAAAGGGTGAAAAAACTGAGAAGGCTTAACCTAAAAAAAGAGAACTGAAAGAAAGAACATGGTGGAGATCATCGGGTGTGTGAAAGACTGTTGCGAAGAAGAAAGGAACCGTCTGTTCTCCGCACGCCTGGTAAATAGTACGAAAAGGGATAAAATTAAATCGCAGCAGGAAAAGTTTGGGTTAGGCACCAAGGGAAACTTTCTAACAGTGTGCGTGGAGGATACTGCCCGCGGGCTCGCCATCACCGAAGGAGGTGGGTACGGGCGGGTTAGGCAGATGTTTGCCAGAAATGACGTAGGTGGACCTCAAGGCATGGACCTTGAGACATCTCCATCACACATGCTTGTCTGTGACTGCATGAATAGGCAGAGAAAAAGTAAAAGCTAAGGGACTGAAAATTCAGATGACACAAAGATTCCCAGGTTCACAGTTTTTAAGCCATTGTCATAATTTTTAAAACGCGGTTTATGTCTTTTTTAAAGATACAATGAACACTACAATACAGTCAGACAAAACAACTTAAGCAGTATGAAATAGATTTTTTTTTAAATTGACAAATATAAAAATGGATAAAAAATTTGAGTTTGGATTTCTGGTGGGTGTGTTGAGTGAGATTGTCCTTTTTTTTTTGGCAGAATACAGAGGACTGACAGTTATTGATAGCAGCATCCTTCCCAGGATGACATGGAGTAGCAAAAGAAGGTCTTTAGGAAAGGTTAACCAGGAAGATGCTATCCCTTCACCTTATTTCGGATGTCCACAATGTCCCCAGTCGGGCAGTAAAACAAATATATCACGTTGCTGGGCTGGTCAGTCGCACACAGGGAATCACAAATAGGCCTTAGTAAAGGGTTTACGAGCAGTCCATTCATTAATTCATTGAATGCACACATACGGCAAACAGACTGAAATCTGGATTGCTTTGTGAATTTTCTAACCAGAAAAAAAAAAAAAAAGGTGTAATTTATAACCAAAAAAACAAACCCTTTGTACAGCACAGTAAAACAGAGAAGAGGAAAAAGTGAAGCCTGCCTGCCTTTTATTCATATTAATTCCAGAACATCTTCAGGCAAGTGATTTGCAGTAAGTGAAAATAGTGAAATAAATTGTGCTGATCAGTTTGTTCCTGATCTTACAGCTTGTAAATAATCCTTTGCTGAGAACACTACCACCTTTAACAGCAACTGCGTGGGCTGTGGCCAGCTTCATTCCCACTCTGTTCCCAGGAAAGAAGGGAGCAAAGTGCTCTTGCGTTTGCAGCGTTTTCCAGGGAATGGATTGGAATAATGATATGACTGCAGGGAAAAAAAAAAAAATGTACAGACCAGTTCAAAACAATACACTGGGAACCTTTTGTTTCCCCTTTTTTTTTTTTTTTTTTTTTCTTCCACAAGGTCAGATCCCTGAACTCCTGGGAGTTTGGACGGTGGGGATGCTTTAGTAAATGTGCAGTGAGAAAACTGCCAGATTGAAGGTTTCTTAAGTGCTACTGTCCAAAATCACCAGCCATGCTTGAAAATAGTAATTCTTGACAGAACATGCGTGCTCAGTATGTGACTTTTAGCTGCAGGGGGCAGAGCATATGCTTTAGTGCCAAAAAGTTGTTTGGTTTTTTTTTTATTGTGTTTGTGTCACAACCTTTTTTATGTTATGTTTTTATGTTTTAAGTTCTTTTCCTTTTTCAGTCTTCAAGGCTTGTCATGGTACCCCGACATATATAACTGCTAAAAAATCCTGAAAGACTGCAGATCGTTTAAGAATTCCTGAATCTATCACTGATTCTTCGCATTATGGACCAATGCGATGTTCAGTTCACACGGTGACATTTTAATTCGCTCAGGAAGGGAGTCTTCCTCTCTTTTTTTCTTAAGATTAAATAAGACAAGGCATTTTGGCCCTGCAGGGTTTGTGTGTGGCTGCTTTGCTAATTCAAAATATGTGTCCTTCAGTCCACCACGTATGACTCAACACATCAGTCCAGAAACTTCTGAGCACCTGGGAGTTTCCACTGCTCTTGGTGTCACTGGGACATGTGGATCCCAAGCCCTTTTTTAGCCCAGCATCTTGTAAGGTTGGACCATTAATTCCCCAACGACTCTAAGAGACCTACCCGGACAGCCCTCCCTGCTCCTTTGCTGAAGCTTCATCAAAATTGTGCAGGCGCAGAGGTCTTCAGCACATCTCTGTCTGCTTTTTTGGGGTGTTCTGAGTAATTTGCCTTGGTAACAGAGTGCAAGTCATTACAAGGTCTGGTGGGAAGAGGAACTGGTCCACCAAAGATGTCGCTAGTTCACTAGAAGTGGCACTTGCCATGGCTTGGTAGAGCAAATCGTCAAATCTGTGCTTGCAGATTCCAGATACATTACTTTTTGTACATGTTCTACCTCCTTGTCTCTTGATCTGATGCAATTTCAAGATCGTTGATGATGGTGTTAGGTATGGATAGCAGTATCTGTCGTTTGTGTCTAAAGGTGGTGGGGTCATCTCATGACATCAACAAGTTGTGGCACCAGCAGTGAAGAAGTGCTTTCCACCATGTACAGTACTGCAAATGTCAGGTGCTAACAACTATTTCCTTCTCATTTATGGTTTTATAGTGAGTTGGTGGTCATCTGTATTTTATTTAGAGATGCTGCTGTAAAGAGATCAATTGCTATCTTGCACTTGTTAATACCAATTTCTTGCCCGGCTAGCTGTGTGGGAAAAAAAGCTTGAAAATTTTTCATCTAGCATTGTCAAGGCTCAGAAACAAGAATCCTCATATTATTTTTTTAATCTCACTATTTTTAAGTCATTCTCATTGTGAATCTTCAGAAGCCGGCGCAAGCAGCGATGCCTTAGCCAAAGCTGGAGACAGAGACTGAGCTCAGGTTGTTCGGTGCGGGCACATCGTGGTGGCAGGAGCCAGCGTGTGTGGATCATCTCCTCACCCAGGTCTGCCCCGGGTGTCCTGAACTTGGCTGGACCATCCGGAGAGGGACGGCACTGTCCGTGTCCACGTTAGGAAACGAGGGCAGTCTGTTTCGCTGGGTAATACTGGATAATGGGCTGTTTCATGCAAGTAGTGACTCGCCAGCAATTACGTTATGCAGCTAGGCACTGAAGGCAAATTTCGCAAAAAAAAACGTTCTAAATTTGTCTCTTTGTTGTGATAGACAGGATGAATATGCAAATAAATGAGTGGTGTGAATGTTTTTGTACTCCGTCCCAGGCAATATTTGGAATTAGGAAACGGCATCAGGGGCTTGGAGCGTGGCTGGTGGGATGCAGAGCTTTTCAGTGGCAGAGCCAGGGCTGTTTCTGTCTGGCATTGGCGAAATTATATACAAAATATGAAATTAATGTCTTTCAGTGGGCCTGACTTCACAACTCATCGTCTTGGCCATGAATGGATGAGGACATAGACCGGTCAGGCTTTACCTGCCCCAGCCTCTGCCCCGTCCCTTCACCAACCACCTCCTCTTTACCACAAGATGACAACCTTAAACAGCTTAAAAAAAAAGGATGTGTTTGTGCTAGCGTACTGGGTACATTAATTTCTGCTAATTCTACCTCCGGGGCCGTCATTCCAGCAGAGGGGCAGGAGAAGCAGCAGAGAGCAGCAGTGCTTCAAACCCCTGCAGCAAAATCTGCGGGAAGCTCATGTGCTGGAGCCCTGAAATATGCTCCCCAGCCTGGAGCAGTTCTCAGAGCATGTGTAGACATATTGTCAGGGTACATAAAAAAGCTTGTACTGGGACTGCCTGTTCTGCGAGTGTTTGGAGAACAAGGTATCTCAATTTCTAGAATTATAAATTGATGCTTCATTGTTTACAGTACAGACGCAGAAGAATACCATTTCCAATGTTACCAATCCTTTTGATAGTCACTACTTTTATTTCTTTTTGTAGTTAAATTCATAACTGTCCACTGTTCTTAGCTTATTGGTCTCTGTGGTTTGGTTTTTTTTTTAATCTACAGATGGCTAAAGTCTCAGAGTTGGACAGTCTCTGGTCATTATAGTAGTCATGGTCATGGTCATGGTCAATACAGAATTTCTCCACCCTCCAGCTCCTTGTCTACAGGAGGGATCTCTGCCTGGCTTGAGAAATTGTCTGCCTTTTGTCCAAAACATTCCTTATTTAGAGGTGATTTTGTTTCCTAGTCACTCCCAAGATCTCGAGGTGCACCAGCAGACAAAAATGCTGCCTGTTGTAGGCGTTTGACAACAAAAGTGGCGCACTTTCCTTCATGTCCCGCAGTGGGAGAAGTCGTCCTTTGGTGAAATCAGATCATCTAGATATACAGTAGAGTTGGCGTTGTTTCTCTCCTTGCCGTGTGTAGCTTCCTGATAGATCTAGTCTGCTTACTGTCTTTAAACATCTCAACATGGGCAATAAATAATAACAAAAGTCAAGACTTGTCCGGACTGCAGAGCCCCGCCGGGGTAACAGAACCAAAGACGTGGGGTTGGTGCTCAACAGGGCACATCTGGCTGGGAGAGGGAGGAACAGGGGTCCAGGTTTGTGGTCCCCACGGCTCTTCCAGAGAAATGCGGGGTTGGTGGTAGCACAGGGGTTTTCGGCATCGCGCACCACTGGAAGTCTGCAGTCTGTGAGGTGCACAGAGGTAATACTCACCCAGGTCCGTGCGTGTAGTGGCATTGTAAGAGGATTTTTGCCCTGGAGCTGTACCTTCATGGTGGCTGTTGTGTTAAATACTGCACCAGTACCACTTCTCCTTCTCTTCATTGCATGGTACAGGTGTCTCAGCATGGATCGTCCCTTGGTTACACCTGTTCTGGGTCATTTTTCTCTACTGGTCTCATGGGCCGGGTTGGTCTGTGGAGCTGATGAGTTGGATGTCAGCAGAAAGAGAATTGTAATTAAAAAAAAAAAAAAATAGCAGAACCGTTCAAGTGGTCCATCTGGGTGGATTTTTTTTTTTATTTATTTCCTTCTAAAGCTTCCTGCCCGCTGCTGTCATCTCAGGTGAATCCCAGCTGCAATGTAAAAACAAACCTTCTTGAATGAGAAGAATCAGAAGGAGATCCAGTCCAACCAAGGGGACATGTCTTAAGCTGTTGTAGTATTGAATCATGGAAATGCAAGCCTGGAAGGTGCCTCAGGCAGCGTATCTCTCTGCCAGGCACCAGAATGATAAAGCTGTAGCCTCGCTGTCCGGTACCCACTAATTTCTCTGTGTTTTCTTCCCCATCCCTTAAGCAGGGATGCAACTGCTCTCCTGTGGCAGGAAATGTGAGCCAGGTGGTGGGACGTTCAGATCGTGCGGCAGCGAAGGCATATGCCTACCCAAGGCAGGAGGACCCAGGGTGTAGAAGATCTCTTTATTTTAGCTGCGATGTTTTATTTTGGAAGGAGGAACCACGTTGGGAAGATGGCTTTAGCAAAGTCTTGGCCCACTACTGTGAAAACGTCAGCTGAAGTTTATCAGATAGTGATAAAAAAGAGAGGAGTCAGATCAAATTCCTGTCGCTGCTGGGAACAGGATTGCACAGGATGCGAGAATCCAGCAGGGAAAATGCTGAAAAAATGTCTGGTGTTATACATCTGATGTAGTGGAGCTGGAACATCAAAAGTGATTGAAAGTACATCTGGAGATGTGTAACCTGTGGCAGACTTCAATATTTACAAATGAGAAGCTGAATAAGTACTTACTACTATGATCATTTACGGCAAACAAGTAAAGCGTGCGATACCCTTTGAAACAGTAAAACAGAAAAAAAAAATTTTAAAATCTATAATTTTAATCAAAAGTTTGTTTCAGTCATTGAAATTCTGTTATTGCTGCTTACAAACATTAAAGTCAATCAAAACATCAGTAGCCTGCAAGATCAATATTTTTAATATGTTTGCATTGCAGTGCTGCAGATTTTTGGCTAATGGATCTCACCCATATTGATTTCCATGGGAAATGTTAGTCTGATACTGAAATAATTAAAAAAAAAAAGGCAGGGATTATTGGTTTGGAATTTTGAAGGAGATAGAAGTATAAAAATTGGTTATTGACTGAATTGCTTGGGGTGAATGAACCTTGGGCACTTGCAATAAACTTGTAGCACAGAGTCATTACCGAATACTACCTTAGTCCCTTAAACCTAAAATCAGTCAATAACCTATTATAACAATGCAAATTGTGGTGAAATAACATCGCGGGTCGTTTTCGGAGCAGCAGGATATTCATAAGCATCTACATACATATATGGATGGATGTGTTAAACCACCTCTGTGATGTGCACAACAGCTGATTTTCCAGTTTATTTTAATATGTTGACTTTTTCTTGATATTAATACAAAAGAGTTGATTCGAAGTAATTGTTTAAAGTAAGTTTAATGGCTCCGTGGCTACTAAAATGAATAAAAATACAGTGAAGTATTATATACAAATGCATAAACTACTATATTAAATACTGTCCCATTTCTGGACAAATGCAGGGTGATTTTTTTTTTTCTATTTATTTTTTCTGCCTGTGGGGGGAAAAATTACTAAAAGCAGTGACTACCCTGAACCTGCGCAGGTGTCCTGGAGTTGCTGCTGTCCTCCCTGGTTTCTGAACTCCTATCCATCCCTTTATTCCACAAGTATTATGATTTTGCTTGCCTAGCATAATTCTCCTTTTTTTTTAAGAGAGGGTTCTCCTTGCGCCTGGGAATCGTGCCTGTCTGCGATACCCGGTGAAATAAATCACTTTTCTGTCACAGGATACACTCTGCATTCCCAGCCAGGGACGGGAGGAGTTTACCACAGGTAGGGCACAGCGTTACTGGCCAGAATACTAATTTTTATTCCCAGTTAAATGAAACACCTGAGCAAAGAGTTGCCTGTCAGTTCCTGCTTCAGAAACGCTCTGAGCCTCTGGTTTGCTCTGCGCCGGGGACCAGTAGCTCGAGTGTTTCTGCTAAAAGGGGATGCTGCAGTATGCAAGCTGTCGAGTGAAATGTATTTGCACCTGAGGTGTATAAATATTTAACAAGTATACACCAACACAGCAATGATAACTCAGTGCCTGTAACAGTATGGGAAAGAGAGATAACGTTTGAATTTTATTATTACAAACCCATCTGTGGACATTTTCTGATTTTCTGTTTTCCCCCTTAATTTATTACGTTGCTTGTACCTGACAGGGAACGAAGTGGACTAAGTTGCCCTGCTCTGCTTGGGTCAAAACGTAGGAAAATACGCCATGTGCTGAGCTCAGCAGAAACCTGGTAGAGGCAGGATCAGTAATTGGTGCCTGACTGTAACTACAGATGTCTGACAATGGGCAGGTTGCTGCATCCCGCCGGAGTCTCGATGGACTGGCGCCTTTTGGGAATAACTACTAATGAAGTCTAAAATTTCCCGGTAAACTTGTTAATAGGAGTCTCAGCATTGGCAAGGTACCTCTGTAGTTACTCTTCAAGTCACGTAGTTTCTGAATAATTAACATCCTCCAAATTGCTCGAGCCGCTTATTTAGGACAGAGGGATGCGTGCGCTGCCGTAGGCAGAAGAGCCTGTCCCTGTGCCGCTGTACGGGATCGGGCTTGGGCTGTTTTCGGACCATCCTCCTCCTTGTTTTGCTTTGGCTGGAATGGATTTCACTTTTCAGGTCTTTTTCACATTTTTTGTTGGTTTTTGAGTCGATACCAAAGCAACATCTCAGAATAAAGCTTTCCTTATTTTCCAGTTCTGCACCCCCGAAGTGGTAATGGGTGTCTCTGTTCTGTCATTTTTAAAAGATGCAGTAGAAGGGTGAGGAATGTTTCCTAAAGATGAAGAAGTAAGAGAAAATAAAGTTTTTGTTTGTAAAAATCACTCTTCCTCATAGCTTGAAACTTTTAAAGTAACTAATAAAAAATAATATTTTGTCTTTCTGTCCCATCAGAAGCAGAAACTAAACATGTGCAGGCAGGGGCAGTGAAAAAGGGCCACATGACCCTCTCCACTCCTGGAATTTTAAATTTCATCCTTTTCTAAGTGAAGAAAAGAAAAATATTTTGAAAGGAAGCAAAAATAGTAGTAGGTGTCCCTCCCTAGTTGCTTTTGCAGATTTTCTAACCTTTTTCAATTCGAAACAGAGAGAAATGTGGAAGTTTGAGCATTAGGACATTTCCTGAAGACAGAAAACTAGACCAACCAAGGAATCCAACAGTGCTACCTATTTTTCCAAAACGTGTAAAAAAGACCAATTTTTATAAACTGTAGGAGTTGTATTTAAAAAAAAAAAATACATGCAACCATAGGAAAAGTTTAAAAGAGGCAAAGCAGAGGAGAATACAATATCCTTGGTAGTTGCAAGTCACCCTCGTGAGTGAAATAGGAAGATAATAGATTTCCATCAGGAAGGTGAAGGTCTTGTAGCAGGTTCACGGGTGGGTGTGGGAACCAGCAGTGTGTTGACCTGATGCCACTTGTAGCAGGACTCTACAAAGACAGAGACGAAGATCTTTTTCCCACAAAACGATCCCAGCGTGTTTTTTTCCAGTGCATGCACGGTTTTGCTGTCCGCTCCCCCCGAGGTCCCCTCGGGGCGGTGACACCAGCGGGACGGAGGCCGCCCCGCGAGGTTGTGGAGATGTTTGCCGTGGAAAACAGCGTTGTGCGCTGACTCTGGCACCCCATGCGAGTTTGTCGTCCCTACAGTAGTAAAACAGCTGCAGTTATTTTGGTAATCTCCCTCTGTGAAGTGAAAGTAATGTTTTTTTGTATTAGTGGTTTGTTGTTTTGGTTTTTTTTTTAATGTTGTGGTTGCAAAGCGCAATAAATATTTTTTAAGATGACCATGCTGTGCTTCAGAGCAAGTGACCCAGATAGCAACGCTGGGAGAGTCATCTGTTTGGCTGGGATATGTCCGTAACCGAGGCAGCAGTTGAGCATCCGAGCCGGGGGTCTGCAGGCTGGGATTCGGCACCCCAGGAAGGCTTCCCGGAATGGGCTGTAATGCAGATGGACCTGGGCACCCAGCCTATGGCCATGTCACTTGATTTCACTGCCTTGACTTCAGCGGGCGTGGCAGGGCTGAAACTTTAAGCAATGCCATACAGATTTAGGAGATAGTCTCTTGAAAATGTTAAAAATATCACTTTTTTTTTCCCCTTTGTTTTCTGAATTCTGCGATCGTATGCAGAACTGGTCATAACAGTGGAGGTTATTTTGATAACCTCGGAGTTCAATTACAAAGATAACACAGGCTGCAGCAGCTTCAGAAACACAAAATAAAAAAAAAACATGTAAAAGTCTTAAAACTCTCTTTTTTTTTTTTTCCACAGACAAGCAAAGCTCTGTTCTTTTTTTCCCAAAATTAAAGCATGTTCCTCAGCATGGTTTGAAATAAGCATCTTAAATCTGTAATCTGATTGTATATGCTACAGAAAAAAAAAAAATCCCTCTACACGAGTGTGGTGTGTGTATGTCTACACGGACACAAATGTTGAGCGGGAGCTGGCGTGTCACAGCGTCAAAGTCTTTTTTGCGATGTCTGTATTGTTCATCATGGAGGAGCCGTGCAGGCTGTTCTTGGAAGGTTATTGCCCATTGGAATGACCTTGGAAGGTTATTCTCGCGCAGGTTATTCTTTCTGTACCTCGCCTAGTACAGAAAAATGGTGTTGGGGAAGTTGTGATACGCCGTTGCGTTTGTAATCGAGCCTTCCAGACAGGCAGTTTGCGTGCACGTGAATAAGAACATAGTTTTAAAGCAGGGAAGCTGTGTCATTTGGGTGGACGTTACTATTGCTAGTGCAGTTAAAATACAGAAAAAGCCGCAGCTCGGTGGCAGCTGGGCAGTCTTACAGTCCTGCCCAACAGTAAGCCAACTAATGTACAGGTATGGCATTTAATCAGTAGCGTACAACTTTTTGAACTTTTTGAGTTTTGGAAAGTTAACAGCTCCCTTTTAAAAGGCAATTAATTGGCGGTTGTAGAGATACCTCCAGAGGCACGGATGCTGGAACGGCATCACCACCTCAGACCTCTTCCCCCCCGCCCTAATTCCTCCTTTCGGTTGTAATGGGGGAGAAATTGATTCCAAATGTGTTTTCTTGACCCCCGTACTCCATACATGTTAGCGCCTAACCTTAAGCGATGTTTCTACAGTCTCGCCTGTATTTACAGTAATTATATGCATAATGTGACATATTATTGTCTGGACTTCCTGTTTAATCAGTACAGAGCTTCTTACAAGTGCAGCTGAAAAGGGCAAACAAAATTAAAGCTTTATATACCAAAACAAGTTTGATTTGCTAAGCTCCCAGCATTCCAAAGTACACAGATTTGTTCCACCAAGTTTTGCGATGGCTTGCAGATGGGCAATGATTAATCAGAGAGCTAACTGTGAAGTAGTTTGCAATTAAACTGGAAAGCTCTGAAGCATGCTAATTGAATCAGAAAATTAGAGACACTGCGCGGTAATTGGCTATTTCTCATGCAGCAGGTGCCAGGCCACTCATCTGTGGAACAAGGTATTTAAGGCGCATTAGCACTAGTAAAAATACTTCTTGATATGGAACAGTTAGATTTTCTGCTCATTTTCACCATGGATGTCAAAACACACAGCTGTGATGTCTAGTGCCCACGGCTTGCGTGGTGAGAGTTTGAGCAGGGCTGTCATGGGCCTTCATGTGTGTGGTGACTTAGGCCAGGTTGAAGCTGGGGTGCCTGGGTAACTTCCAACTCCTTGCAGATGAACAAATCTTCCTCTTTTTTTATTTTTTACTTTTTTTTTAAATAAAGATAGCGTAATGTTTTCAAGGGTCCAGGCTGCGTGGTTGATCGTCATGTGCTAATATCCACTTCCAGGCCACGGGGAGGTTGGCTTTGCACCTCGAGGTCCACCTCCATAAACTGGGAGGTGATGCTTGCCCATCTGCTGCCGTGGCCATTGATGTCTGCCCACGGAAAAGTGACGTATGGAGACACTCTGCTGCTCAGTCCTTGCTGAAAAAAAAAAAAAAAGCGAGTTTTTTTCTGTGTGCTGCTTATGAATGTGGGGATTAGCAGAGTGTGGGTTACTGAGGTTGCATTAATGAGGCCCCATCACTTTTGTTTCATTTTTCTGCAGATTTAAAAAAAAAAAAAACAGTGAGTTTCTAGTTGAATATTATTTGAGGGCATCAACAGTATAAATCTAATACTGCTGTGAGCTTAGTAGATGCATAAAGCCAATTCATATCGCGTCTCAGCATGAGTTTATATCTTCTAATTAGCACCGCCATTTTATTGAGAGCGCACGCAATGAAAGTTTGTTTGCCACGCCAACAGGGACCAGAGTTTTGCTAGAGTAGAGTGATGGTGTCGTGTGAGCACGAAACGCCTCGTAGCCTGAGCAGTAGGTAACCAGAGGAGAGTGGGATTTAATAAGTGAGATGGTGGAGAGTTTTTACAGAGATACAGCCGTTTTCAAATTAAGACTGGGTGGGGCGCGTGATTTCTTTCTTCGCGACTAATTAGAGCTTGGGATGCTTATTAGCGAATAAAAAAAAAAAAGTATTAAAATACAAGCGCGCTGCATCATATTACTCTGAGCATCAAGCAGCAGAATATTACAATATTCAAATGCTAATCATATCACTTAGCAGATGACTGCAGAAAGTAGTGTATTTGAACTGAGACATAAATTATAAATTGTAAACAGTGCATAGGGGATATGTTATAACTGTGTCTCATTTAAATTAAGGCAGGGAGTTTTCTCTGAAGCAGATTATGTGCCTTCATTAAGTTTTAAAGTCCCCTCTATAATGTTTTATTAAGATTGCCTGGCACAGCGTTTCCCAAACTGGATGTTAGCAATATGTACTGGTGGAAACGGCCACGGCGGCGGAGGCGGTTCAGGTGCGTCGCCCCGCTCGGCGGCTCTGAAGGCTGTTCGCGTGCTTCCCAACCAAGCGCTGGCGCACGTAGGCCGGCGACTTCTCCATCAAATACCCCCTCCCCAAAAATCCCGATGCCTTTTGCTTTCTTTACTTGAAAGCGGCTCCAGAACATTTACATGATCAATGTTTGTTGCTGGAGGGATGAAGTTTGCTCTTCCATGGACAAGTGAGAACGTATTGATCATTTTATTCTATTTGCTATTTCTAAATTCAATATACCTCTGGAGTCGATAAGCGAGATCGAGAGCATATTCTTTTTTTTGTGTGTGTGTGCCTGCTTGTAGCTTGTTCTCAAGATCCAAGATACATTTTTGATTAATCGCGAATGCTCTGGGGTCATGGAGAGCAAATGTGTTTGTGGAGTGTCAGCTGATGCTGTCAGATAAATGTCTTAAGCTTAGCCAGGGTTCATGCCCCAGCTTTAGGCTGTGCCAAATGTCTCCCCTTGTTGAGGCAGATAACAGCTACACTGGAGGCGACTGAGCTGTTTGTTCACGGAAAGGGCTGACCTTGCCATATGGGGCTACAGTCAGGTGAAAAAAAAAAAAAAAACACGGGCGATGTTTTAATTGAAACTTTAAAAATCCCGACTTTGTGCGTTTTCCCCGTCTGCCGCACGTTTGCATTCCCACGCCAGCGTTTCTCCGCTTGGTTTCTCCGGTGGCCACCTGGCCGCCGCGGTCTCCTCGGCACGTCCACCCGGGCATGGCCGCAAGCCTCTTCTGATAACCTCCGTGTCTTCCAAGAAACTTCTGACAAGGTGTTTTTACAAGAGGCCCAAAAAGGGGAGAAGCCCTGCCAGCAAAAATAAACATTTTTAGGGACAGTTCACCTTTCGGTTCTCGGAGTCTCCCCCTAATCTTGAGGTGCTGGCCCGGAGAAGGGGGTGCGTGAGGGGGATGCTCAGCGGTGCGTCCCCTCATCCATGGCAGGATTTTAGCATCACCTTCGGCTCACCCGGTGCGGTTGGTCCTCCGTAACTCGTCGTCGGGCACCGATAAGGAGCAGCGGCACGATGGCTAAGCCAACGCCTGGAGAGCGCATTGCACCAAGGCTGGTTTGTAGCGCTGAAGGCGAGAGGATGGATCATATGGCAGTGCATAAATAAGTGAACACTCCCAGGGCTACTTGTGGGCATTTGTTATAAACCACCTCGAGCCGGTGCTTTCGCTCCCTCCCCAAAAACGTGTTTGTTCTTTGCTCCGAAGATTATGCTCCACTTTTCCTTTCCTCTCAAGAAGTTCATACTGTCAAGGGTAAATCATCAGGGCTAATTAGATGCAATAATGCTGCAAAAAAAAATTCCAAAAAAAAAAAGATATAACACATCTGTCATGAACTCCCACCAGATCTCTTGGAAATGAGACATTTTTAATATTTTATGCTGAACACAAAATATCTTGAGGAAATGGTTTTATATTCTGTGTACCAAAACAAAACCTTCAGTGTCAAACGTGTAATACTGTCTAAGCAGCCCCTTAAATGCTGTTATTTCAAATCACTCTGCTCCTAAGATAGAAAAGTTCATTTTAATAAAATGTACTCTATATTAAAAAAAAAAAAAAAGTTGCAGGGAATAATGAAGACACTGCAATGTATGTCTGAAATTTTATTTGAAGCCTGGAGTGCACCCTGATACTGGAACAGACATTACCGTTTTTGCAGTGAGTCATACGGAGATTTTTTTTTCTTTTTTTTAATGAGATGTTTTCAACTAACATCTAAATCAAATTAAATGCAAATATTTTGCACTTTAAACTCGTTTTAACTAAACCTCTAGCTGCCGTTGTCCTAAAAATAACTTTGTTTTCCTTAAAACAATATTTAACATAGAGATTTAAATCATGTTCTCCCAATGTATGTTATTAACAGTTAAATGTTTTTGTTTTGCATAATTTGTCTGCTGTGCATACAGGGGGAGAGACGGTGCGTGTGAGAGAGATGCATTTAATGAGTAAAAGTTGAGCAAATCCCTATTTCGTGTTTATTTTTGGTGGCAGGTTACAGATTAATAAAAATACTTACCTAAGTGACAGGAAAATGCACTTAATCAACTTCCCTGAATCCCAATAAAGTTCCAAATCACTCATTTAAATACCAATCCTGAGACATGTTCTTTAAATAGATTGCTAATCCTTATTAAAAAAGAGAAATATATCCGGCTTGGCACGTCTGGAAGTATTTCTACATGATGACCACCTTACTCCTGACGTGCAAAAGTACATCTCTCCTCCATCACGGGATTTGCCTGCACCATTTCTGCAGCTTTTTTTTCCCTTGACAGCCGCCAACTGCGGTTGTGTGTTTTCAGCTGCGCTACATCTAATAAATTGAAGGAGCCCCATGCGAGGAAGGGGCTCCGCGCTTTGGTTTGGCGGGGTGGAGGGAGGGTCTGGGCATGCTGCAGAAGTCATCCTGAGCAGGTTGTGTTGTGAAGGGATACCTTGCGCTGCCCGGGTTGTGGTGGTGCTTTTTGTCAGCTTTGAGGGTGGAAATGATATATTATTTATATTTATATATTTTTTAAACATTATATATATATATATATATATATATATATATATATATATATGACTGCCCTCAGGCTCCACTCAGCTGGAAAGGCAGGGTGGGAAAGGTGAATGAAAAAATAAAATTATTGACGGAATTAAATCAAAGAAACAACAGAAGTCTTCATCAGCAAATTTATCAGTGCAGTTGTGCTAGAGGTCTCCTGCAAACAGTTGGTTGACCCAGGTCCTGCCTCAGGTTACTCCTTACGGGGGACACAGCATTACTTGGGATATTAAGCATTCGGATTAGCCTACCCAAATTATGAATTATGTTCTGCTTTACTCTTTCTTCCTGGTCCTGTCCTTTTTCGTTCTGGTTTGCAAATTGTCTAATTGAGCGTGAATTCCTTCAGCAGCTGCTGAATCAAACCACAGCCAGCTAAGAGTAGCAGAGATGACGTTAAAACTTAGACAGTCTTCCACCACAAGTGAATTTTTCACTGATATGACCAGGTTTGTTCAGCCTCAGAAGGCTGCTCGGAATAACTTTTGTCTGTTTGTCTACTTAGGGTTCATCCAATGAGCGGTTCTGTTGATGGGGTTGGTCCATGAGTTGAGTTCTGCCTGTGGGATGTGCCACGCATCCCTGGCTTGGGAGCTTTGGACAGGATGGTGGCAAGGTTTGCTGCGATTTTCCAGGCCTGTTCAGAATTCAGGCTATGTGTATGTACATTCTTACTTCTACATCTAAATCATAGAATCATGTAATCTTTAAGGTTGGGAAAGAGCTCCAAGATCATCAAGTCCAACCATCAACCCAGCACCACCATGTCCACTAAACCATGTGCTGAAGTGCCACATCTACACGTTCTTTGAAATGTGAGGGACCTCTTTCTTCCCACTGGGGACTCGAGGCAGGCTCTGCTTTTCTACAGAAGGAGAAAAGGCAAGGTCCAAGCTTCTCTCCAACTAGTCAAGGCAAGTGAAGGCAAAAGCAAGAACATACATGCAAAGGACAGAAAAGTAAACCCGTATGGATGTGTTCTGGGGCAGGGCCAACGGACACCTTGCACTGGCTTTGACCTCTATGGACATGCATACCACGAGAGACAGTCAGTATTTAATTTTTCCTGGTTATGATCACAAAATATCGACCTCCTTTCTGTTTCTTTTGTCCATCTTTGCTGGGGACAAGTTCAGAGCACCTGGCGGTGATCGCGAAAGGGATTTCTTGACAGGACTGTCAAAGGGTGTAAGCCGCCATCAGTGGAAACCTGACAGCTGTGTTTTTCCAGAAGTTTTCAGCTGGTCCTGTTAAGGGAAATCACTGGGTGTCAGGCAGGGCTTCATGATGCCTGGTCAACCTTGGTGTCGGTTTCCCTGCTGAGAGATCTTCCTGGACGTGGTTAAGGCCACACAGATGACTTCACCTGAGCTGTGGTGAAAGCAAAGCCAGATGGATGCTTCCAGAAAGAGGGCTTGATAGGTAACTGTAGGCAAATTTTGAAATCTAAAAAATGAGGAAGAAGTCATGGACACAAAACTCCGTTGCATGTTGTGACAGTGGTTGTCAAAAGGAGTAGCCGCCTAATTGCTCAGATTCTTTGCAAGCATTTCAGCAACGGAGAGCTTTATGGAAGAACCTGATGGAAGTTAATCAAGCAGGTCTGCAGAAGTTTATGAAAGAGATTGCATGAGTCCTTGGAGGAGCGTGTAATGAGCTGGCAGGAGTGAGTTTGAGATGAGATGGGTCAGTTGGGCAGCAGGCAGGACGTCTGTGTCAGTAAATTAAAGTGCCTGAGAGTGGTCCTGAGCCCTGGGATGTGGCTGCCCGTGCGTTCGTCCTCCTCACGCAGCTGCTGGTGCACCTTTGCCCGTGCCAAGGGATGCTCTCCGAGCACGGTTCTGGAGCGAGGATTTCCCTGGGAATGTTCTCTAGGGCAGCTGGATGCCGTCACCCTGTTTTGGGACTGGGGAGAGTTTAGCTTACCAAGGACAGGCACGGGCCATTTGGTGCCAGCTGGATGCGATGCCCAACCATATTCCTGGTTATGTTTAATTTATCAGCGCAGGCAAAGCCCACAGGCTCCAAAAGTGAAAACAACTTCCTCACGTTAGACACGATCGAGGAAGCGGAGCCAGCGAAGGATGTGAAGAGAGGAGTTCGTGGTCAAAGCCGTAAAATACGATAAAAAGATCTTTATGGTAAAGTTCAGGAGGAGTATCTACAGGGCAGGGGTTCATTGGCAGGACCTGGAAATCACAGACACAGCATGAGACTTCATGTAAATGAAAAAAATTTTGTGTTTTATATCGGATTTTTACCTTTGTATTCATTGTCCGTTAAAAACATACATTTAGCGATGTAAACGCAACTCTTTCAAAGCTGAATTTCTTATTATCATTATGTAAATGCTGCGGGTTGATTAAGTCTTTGTAGTTATGTTTTGGCTCATAGCAACATCTTTATCAGCGGCATAATTCATACTGCAGCCGTTCGGGTGACACTAGAGAGAAGCACCGGTTTATTTCTTACAGATAATTGGCCTCACCACACAGTTCAAAAATCTCTGGCATCGAGTCAAACCCGACTCGCAGAAAGTGCACCGCGCTAATAAACTCAGATCTGGGATGAGCTGTGTTGCTCTTAAATTTTATTTATTTTCTTATTTTGAAGCTGCACGTCGCAAAGTAAATATGAAAAGAGTCAGATTCAGTTTTGCCTGTCGGGTACATGGCTGTCGCTCTCGTAAAATTCTTTTGGAAATGCAAAATCAGTTCCTTTCACCATATGTTTATTCTCCTGTATTTTAGGCAGGAAAGACATGTAGTGTAAGCATTCTTACTAATGAATATGTTTTGAGGGAGGTTAAACAAAAGGTAGGCTGGATATAACCCCAATAAAAAGGTGTAATTGTAAAAAGCAGGAAATTCACCTGGCGTATAAAGAAGGAAAACGTCAGATTTTGATTTACATTTCAGTTTCAGGATTAGAGAAGGTGAAGACATGGCATCAGTCACACTGATCTTGTTTATTTTCTTTTTCTTTTTTTTTTTAATTGTAAATAGTTGTGCTTTTTTATGTGTTTGTTTAGTGCCTACGGTTATTAAGAGCTGCCTGGAGGATGGACAGTGATGGCGGCGTCACCCTCACCTTCCCAATCTGTCCTGGCCCTTCTGAGCAAATGTTAGCACAAAGCGGCAGAAATGGGGACAGGAGAGTGATGGATGGGGCTCAGGGAGCAGGATCCGTGGCCGGGGGGGGGAGGGGGGGGCTGGAGAAGACCCAGGAGAGGAAAACGCGTCTCTCTGAAGTACTGCATCAGCTGCGTTGCCTCCAAAAAGCCTTGGTGGGGCTTCCCCATGGAGGGTAGCCATGGAGGGGCTTTTGCTGCTGAGAAATAAACTCGTGCAGCGCTGGGTGACCTGGACCCTGGGCTTTAATTCAGATTTTTCACTGGTACCAGTCTACTCCATCCTTCGCGTTCATAAGGCCAGGCTGAGAGAGCTGGGGCTGTTCAGCCTGGAGAAGAGGAGGCTCCGGGGAGACCTGCGAGCGGCTCCCAAGTGCCTAAAGGGGGCTGCGGGAAAGATGGGGAGAGACTCTTCGGCAGGGCCTGTTGTGACAGGACAAGGGGTGGTGGTTTCAAAATAGAGGGAGGTAGATTTAGATTGGATATTAGGAGAAAATTTTGGTAGAACACTGTCCCAGGTTGCCCAGAGAGGTGGTGGATGCCCCATCCCTGGAAACATTCCAGGCCAGGTTGGCCGGGGCTCTGAGCAACCTGATCCGGTTGGAGATGTCCCTGCTCCTGGCAGGGGGGTTGGACTGGATGGGCTTTGAAGGTCCCTTCCAACGCAAACCATTCTATGATTCTGTAAGGCAACAGACAAAACTCTCAGCAGCAGCAGAGTGGATGCTGCAATGCATGAGAAGTCAGTTTTCTGAAACAAATGCTAAATCTAGCAATAAAACATGTGCCTTTGCCTTTGTGTTATGGTTATGTGATGGCTTAAACTACAGAAATGCTTCAGACACCGTGGCTGCTCGCAGAGCAGTGCCGTCCCCCACTGCACCTTTCTTACCCGTGAGGAAGAGTAGACGAGCAGTGCCCACGGACCGATAAAGGTTTCTCTTCGTGACGAGATACGGGCTGGAAGCAAGCAAGCCAACTTTGACATTGTAATATTTTAGGTTAATTTTCATGGCTGAGACAGTTTGTGGGTTGTTTTATCCTAACGCAGGCTCGCGCCGAGCCTCTCATAAGCCCACGGCGGCGCGCACACCTTGTCAAGAGGCAGCTGCAGGCAAAGTGGAATTGAGACCTGAGGCACCTGATTAACATGTAGGCCGAATTCCTTGCAGATACCCGCTCAGGTATCTTGTATAATCTTCTATCGGGATTGTATCTCCGCCTCGGTTTGTATGACATTACCTGTTTTGAATAGGACAAAGGCTCGCTGCCGCTGTCAGTCCTGTTTCAAGCTCGATATCCGCCTGCTCCTTTGTGGGTGCCGTGTTTTTTTTTTATCGGGCCTTCAGAAGAGCGTCCTTCTGCCGACCCGCCGCTTCCCGACGCATCGCTCTTCACCTCGATTTCTGGGGAGACAAGCTCAGGCCTGGACGCTTTCCCTCTCCGTGGCAGAGAAAAAGGACGTCTCTGGTGCCCACTCTGCCGAGAAAATGGATTCATGTGTAAATTACCGGTTGCCCTTTATTTGCTCGCTCCGCGGAGAGTACACATGCAGATAAAAGGCTCGGTGGGTCAGGGCTGAGAATGTGCCGGTTTCTCCCGTGGCCGCAATGGCAGGGTTAGGGTTGTCGTCAAAGATTTATCAGGCTGGTTCTGATGCTTTATCGTTATTTACTTGCCGTGTAGCACGTAAAAATAAAATTCAGCACGTGGGAGGTTTTTGCAGCATCTCGGCCAAAAGCGCATGGTGAGCCATCAGCCGTCGGCGTCTGGAGTTTTCTACATCTGTCTTTATCCTGAAATGCTTTGCTTTAAATACCAGTTATACCTTGAGTGAGAGCATGCTCCAGGCCTCTCCAGGAAAAAAAAAAAAAAAAAGCAAGTATTATCTGAGTAAACTCACGTCTTACATAAAAAAAAAGTGGCGGAGAGGGGGTTGCGGTAGTTTTGCACTGAAACCCCTTCGGAGTGTGACTTCACGTGCCTGTAATTCCCAGCCGTGGCGTTGAACGGCTCTCGGATTCCTCCAGCACCCCGTGTTGTGTCTCATTGAATAACGTCGTTATAATATATTTGTCTGCTTTACAACTGTATTTGTATTGGCATATAAAGTGTGCGGCAGCTGGGAGCTGCGTGGGGGTGGCAGAAAGTTATTTGATCTACAAAATCAGTTACCTGTCACTCAGTTGCCTTTCACCGAAACATAATAAAGCATCATTATGGGCCTATTAGCAGCGCTGATGTAAATGCATTTTATGTGCCATTTTCAGATCAACAGTTACCCACACAGAAGTAAAGTTGTTAAGCACAACCTTCTTTGTTTAAGGAGGCGAAATCATAAATCAGGCAGGATATTAAGCTTATGAAATGTAAATTCAAGACCCTGAGGGTTTGATCCGCCGGGTCAGCTCCGGCTTAGGCGTGGGGGGCTGTCCTTCCCTTCAATAACCCGTAGACAAAGTCTTCTGTGCTAGCATATTGCTTTCTACTTTTGTAACGGTGTTATGAATGCGTCTTAAAAGGCTTTTGTGGGGAGGAAAAAAAAAAAAAAAGCAAGCCTTTTAATATATTTTAAAAACATGAAATTAAATGGCTCCGACTGGATTAGGAGAGTGAGGATATAACTTGTTGCACATGGGTTTTATATCTCCCATGAGAATTCTTTTCTTTTTCATTGTTATTAATGATATCACATTTTTGTGTATAATATTGATGCAGTTGAAATCACTTAACGGCTTTATTTGCCAGAGAGAACCTGTCTAAAAAAAGAAAGTTGTTAGCGCTAATATTTTGAAATTCACCTCACATCCCTTGTTACTCCTTTAGTTATTTAAATTCCATCTTGAAAATTCCCACAGTTTCAGAATCTAAGTTTCCTCTTGATCTTATCGATGCAGTTTGAAGCAAGTGTCTTCAAAGCCACCCGTAAGTGCACTTTTTGTCTCTTTTTATGGATTAGTAAGGCCCACACTGGGGATAAGAAGAACATTTGGAATACGGTAGAAAGCCGATTCTTGACTGTTTCATTTTACCTTCTCCTGCACGCTTCTCCAGTTCACTTTATCGGTCCATCCCAGCACTTCTTGCCCTTGCTTCAGGGTCTGGTGATGAAACTTGGTCCAAAAATTTAGTTGGCAATACCCAAAATGGACCACCATGGGGAAATGGCAGATTCCATCCAGGTAGGAATTCAAGTGGAGCGTTTGGCACCATGAGATAGCAGCTAATGACAGCAGTGGAGGCTACAGCTTGAATAAGTCTTGATTTAATTGGATTGATAAAAGCTATATTCTTAGCTGCAAGCCTACCTAGCTGTAGAGTCCCCTTAGTTCTAGTGTGATGTGGCCTTATCAGTATAAAAACACATTTTCTGAAAGGTACGCCTCAAAAACACTTAGGAGAGTTGGTAGAGGGATGTGGTTTTTTCAGTAATATCAGTTTGCATAGTAACAGAAGTTAAATATTTGGCAGTTCTATATGTATACAGATATGCTTCCTGAGTGTAAGTATGGAGCACAGTACACAAATATACCATTTACTTAATATAAGCAACAACATTCTGTGGCAATTTTCCTAAGAATATATTTTATACATCTGTGAGGATATATATAGGATGTAATTATATGACAAATAAAAATATTTGAAGGTAGCGAACAGATTTGTTTACACGCGTCATCATTTACTTACCAAGATAGCTGATCTCAAATGCAGGGTTCTTATTTATGTTGTGCCATAAACATGCATTCATATATGTCTAGATCTATATATTACAACAAGGAGTAAATACCAGTGCTAAAAACAAATCTTTACTTCAGAGAACTCGGTCTATGGCGTACATAAGTGTTGTGTGTTAAATTACCGTACAGACTGGACGAATATTGCGGGGCAATTAAGTAGGTGTGTGACTTTTTTGAGTGGGATCCTACGATGTCTTTGCCTTAAAGTCGTGTGTCTGAGGTAAAGTTAAAAGTGGGCTGGTCTTCAAATGGGCTTAGCGTACGTTGGCGCGTGAGAAATGCGTACACGGTTGCACGCCCACTTTGCGTTCGCAAGCGTTGTGGTGTATGAGCACAAAGAAGTAAATATGCGACAAATTATGTATGCACTTAAACTGCGTTGCATTTTTAAATTTGCAAGAAATTTAAAATGTGATCCCACCAGAACACGACCGGCAAGGGAGGTCGCAGAGGTAAAATGACCTTTGGCAACTTTTGCCCTTACATGTCAGACCATCACAAAGAGGAAAAACAGCCGCGTGCGGTTTTGTACTTTCTGTTGCGTTTCGTTAGTTAATAGCAAACAGCTCTTTGGCTGTTTCAGATCTGAGTTATTACTTCTACGCAGCCGCATTTCACATCCACGCGACTTCATGGCGCAAGGAAAGTTTTGTGGTTTATTATTTAGCGAAGGCACAGAAGCAACAACAAAACTGAAGTCGCAAAGCCTGTGTAGCTCTGCATCTCCCTGTTTTCTGGATTACTTTGCAAATAATAAATCAAATTCCTCCTCAAGGTGACATGTCAGTAATTTCAAATTTGATTAGCTGTATATGAAAGATGTTGATACATTCCTACATGAACTAATCTTTGATAGCTCAGCAGACTGACAACCTTAACACAGATAATGCCCCTTTGTGACAGTGTGGCACACTGAAATAAAGTTAAGCCACTTAAATCTGTAAAACTGTGGGGATTCTGGTTGGGGTACGGCTCAGCTAGCTTGACTTTGGCCTGTTCCTCCTAAGAGGGTGTGGGACATGGAATAACTGTTGAAGAATTTTGCTGGTTTTATTTTTAGTGTTGTAAATAAAAACAGACAAGACTGGAGGGGAGTGTCGACGTCATCCGGTACCATGTCCCATGATTTCGAGCTTCCAGGTGAAGGAGATAAATCCCAAGGGATCCACAGGATGTTTCATCCCCATGACTGTGGAGTCGTGAACCACACCACACGTGAAGGAAGGCCAAAAGCAGTGGTTTCAAGCGCTGCTACCTGAAGTGGAGTACTTCTCCGTTGCTAGAGCTTTGCGGAAGTGCTGGCTTTTCATCATTTCGTACTTAAAACTTCTTACAAATCCGCGGCTCAAACATTCCTCTTGGCAAAACTGTCAGAGAAGAGCAGATTTATGTTGCCACTTGTGTAATGATTTATCTTCATTTTCTTTGAAGAGGCTACGGCAGGGGGCTTTATGGATTGCAAAGTTGGCAATTTTATTAAATGGGAAAAAAAATTGCAGTATTTATTTTTTAAAGAGTGAAAAGCTGAATTCTTTTAATCTTGTTTTTGTTATGGCTTCAGATTTTTCACACTTTTATTCACATGCTTTATCCCCATTAAGTAAAAATTAGTCTTATATCAGCATACGTATCATGAGCCCTTTAAAGGAAACTCACTGTTTTCCTGACTGTTACCTCAGAAGCCGAGGAGTCTGCTATGCTTGATGACATTACTTCAAATTTGGAGGAAGACATTTTGAAGGGGATGAACACACAAAACCCAAACACATCAGTAAAGCCCAGTGACTGGGCTTTAGCTCAAAAAAATGATTTGTGTGTTGTGCACATTTGGCTTTCTGTAGTGGGTTAGTTGCTCGGTTTCTAGCTTTAGAGAGTTAAATATACAGGATATAGCCATTTACGAGAGAAATTTTGTGCTGGTGCACAGTTTGCACTCAAGACAAGGGGAATAGAAGAGTTGTTGTCCTGAAGGTCTGACCAGTAACTGGGGAGTTTTGACCAAGAGAGGCTGATGCGCACCCGGGCACGACTCTTAGGGTGTATGCGTGTGTGCCCGCGGTAGGAGAGACAGCACTTTCCTTCACTAGCGTCTCACTGACTCCCGTATTTTCATATTAGTTGAAGTTAAAAGGGCACAGGTGTATGCAGGGGTTGAGTCTCAGCTGGAATACATCAAGGCGCAACGACGTGATGCCAGCTTCGAGCCACCAAGAATTGGGATTTTGACATTTGCGGTTTTTGTAGTGCACGGAGCAAAGGTATGGCGTCCCGGTGATCCGTCGTAGCCCGGTCTGGGAGGTGTGTTGTGACAGCAAACAGAGCAACAAGCAGTCGTTGGTAATTTTTAAAAGATATTGGCCGTAAAACGTGGGTAAGCCTGTGCACCGTGCGTTGTGTTATCTGAACAGTAATGTGATGCGTGAGCAGCATGATTGTTGTAAATACGCTACCGAACGTGAATGTTTGCACGGGTGATTAGCTCTTTGGGCAGATTAATGCTTCTGTAATTTGCCTGGCTTGTTACCTATTTTGTGTGAGTGTCAGATACCCGCTTTTGAAACTGAGCCTTTTACAACATGACTGGACTTAGCAGATTTTTCTGTATTTGAAATTGATCAATTAAATTGCTGTTTGGGGGTGATTGATTCTGTTTGCCCGTGGCCATGTCGCCCTTCCTTTTTATCTCATTCAAAGAATACTATCACATTAGCCCAGAAATTTGGCTATGTTTATGATGCCTCATATGGTTCTTCATACTGGTTTTTCATTTGTTCATTTTCTTTTTTTCACTGTTCTGCTAACCAAACCTCAAGCAATAAGTGACTGTTAACTAAAGCCACAGCAGGAAAATTCAGGGATGAGTCTGCAAAGGCGTATAATGCAATCCCGGAACAACACTGCGTTTAGCGACCAGCCATTCTTGGCTCCAACGACATATGAGTTGTTCAGAGATTTAATTGATTATCGTTGCCCACTACTCCACACAGGGACAGAGCAGCGGAAGCTCATGCTGGAGCAAACAACAACCAAGTACAAACTTTTTGTATTTTATACTTTTGTGCTTCTGCCTATGTTGCGTCCTTCAAGGGCAGCTCCTTTCTTGCACAACCGGATCTGTGGAACAGCGGCTTGCATATCCCCAGGCTGAGCCAAGCTGTGATGTCCTTCGGGACCAGCACGCTCAGCGCGTCGCAGCTGTTACTGAGCTCCACTCCTAGTGCAGATGCTAGTGCTTCAGGAATTTTTGGTGGAGCACCTTAGGAAAAAGTTGCAGGAAGCCAATGATCTTGGCTTGATGTGAGGTTTGTTTTGAGCAAGGAGACTGGAATAAGAGACTGCTATGAAACAGGTTGTCTCACCTATATGTCTACACAGGGGACTCCGTTGGTGCACACAATGTAATTACGGGATTCATGATCTCTTCAAATTACTGCTGGTCATCATCTCATGAAGGAATGACATGATAGAACCACAAAACTTTTGGTTGCCTTGTTCTGTAGCTCATTCATCTCTTTTCCCGTAACATTATTATTTCTGTATTATCTCTCCATAATGGAGCTGTGCTCTCAGGTTGAAACAACGCTCACCATCGGATACGTTAAGATAAAAATACAACTCATAGGCTGGTAAATACAACTGACCATTAGAGGTAGCTTTGTTCTTCTTCAGCTCCTGGGAAGTTAGGGGCCTGGAAATTCTGGATGAACAGTGCCTTTCCGCTGGCAAAGAAGAGAGAGCCAGCTCAACTGTGCGTGATTCAGTGGTGATCCAGTGGTGCCTGGAAACTCCATAAAGGTTTTTTTCCCTTAGTGACTCTATTGATGTTCTTTAAAATAGCCATTAGTTTTTTGCTTTAAAGACCTGGTTTGTTTTTTTTTAATCCCAGCACTTAATGTCACTCACTACCCGTGTAATGGCCAATACGCATTTCATAGCATTGTACTACATGAGCTTACCATACCCAAGCTGTCTTACATTCTCCTTCATTTACTCATTGCACTGTGTTATCAATGAAATTATTTCATGTTCTGCTGCAAAAGCCCCATCTCTTTGGGCCGGCTTTCTCTACTCCCAGCCAATAGCTGCGGGTCAACAAAGGAGCCTGGTGGAAAAATGCACAAGTGGACCTGATGGGCAGCACAAAACTCTACACAATACAGACAAAAACTGTACCAGAGCAGCACCAATAAGCACCGTCCCCCTCAGTTTTGCCCCTGAGCCATTCTGGCATTTACTAAACCGAGCATCCTTAGCTCATCCCTTCAGCATGTGTGCTTCGGATATCCTCTTAACGTCGTTTTCTGTGTGCCCTTTGTTTTTTTTAACGCGGTAAGGCAAAGAAGGGAAATTTTATCAAGTGATGCTCTGTTGCTGCAGGTGAGTTGCAGAGGTGGAAATTTCGGATCCAGAGTTCGGGTTCAGACGCATGGGCTGGTGAAGTGGAGTGAAGGAGCTGAGAGCATCAGAGCAGTAGTTTGTCACCTCCTCGATGAACCGCAGCTGGGGGAGAACAAAGCACTGACTCAGTCAGTCGCTGTTGTCTTTGCTCGGAGAGGATGAATCTTGCAGAAGGTGCGCTCGGATAGTTGGGAAAGTCATGCCCCCCATCTCTGCATCTCAAGCTCTGTTTGCAACCAGTTTCCTGCATTTCCAGGTTTAACGGTCTTTGCTCCGTCTGCAAACCCACGGCCGTGCTGTTCCCATGCCTCTTCTCTCTGGTCTTTTTGCATGGTCAGTCCCCTCTTGGTCCACTCTTCCCACTGCCCACCAGCACCAGTCCTCCTCTCTCTTTATGTCCATTAGGCTGCTTTTTTTATTCCCTTTCTCCCCTTGTTTTGCCTGCATTTGGAGCCCAGGACAGAGCACTGCCTGTGCTTAGTTCCTGTGCCTGATGCCACAATCGCCTGCAGCGTCTGGGAGCAGCAGTCACAAAAAAAAAAAAAAGAAAAAAAGAAAAAAAATCCTGGCTCAGCCCCGTCAGCCCTGGGCTGGAGTTTGCCCATTGCAAACAGCATCTTCAGAGGAGTCTTTGGCCGGATCGGCTGCCAAATTCTGGGGACTCTGTGCTGAGCATATGCAAATAAGGCTTTTCAAAGGCTTGTGACTAGGCAAAAGCTGGGTGGTTTTTCATGGGAACTGCAAAAGGACAAGAGGAACCCTACCTTCCAAATTTCAAACTATTGCTGTGAAGAACAGAGATGCAGGAGCTACTCAGTGAAATTCTTGTAAGGCTTTCTTTTTCTTTTTTTTCTTGTTTTTGTTTTTTTTTTTTCTCTCCAACAGGGGCAAGACATGTTTTTCCTCAATCTTATTTCCTGAAGTGACTGAATCTTTTTAGCTGAAACATAAAAAAATAATAATTATCAGCCTGAGGCAGAGACAGAGCATGGGAATTTTCATCCCAAATACTTAGCTAGGCAAAATTTATAAGCAACTGAGAACAAGCCTTCATAAAGGAACTACTGAGATCCCCAACTAGAGAGGACCTACTTGGGTTATGCACAAAAGTCAGATAAGGGTATCTCCATGACCCGTTTGGGATACTAAACCCGATTTAAAAGTGTCTGATTTTCATATTTCAGAAATCCATGTTAAGCACTGAGTGTCCTAATGAAACATTTGGTTTTTGCATTTCTCAGGCTGTTGCATCTAGTTGATTTCCTAAGCATGCCTGCCACGGATTTATTTTATTAGTTTTGTTGGGATTTTTATTTCTAAACTGAATCTCTTTTGTTTTGAAACTTAATCTGAATACTTGCACGCACATTAGACGTCCAGGTCAGTCAGCACTGTGCAAGTTTGGTAGCACGATGCCTTCGAGGTGCATCCTTAGCATCTCCTGGGCAGGAAATACTAAAATAATCACAGGTGAGGTGGTTCTTCTTCTTTTGTAAAACTTCATGGAGTTCCTGCGGAAAGTAACCATTGCGGCTGCGGAGATACCAGTGCAAAGCGTTCGTGTGGTTCTGGTGCTGGAGCTGAAAACCATGTCAAAGCAGATGGGGGTGTTGTTGACTGCAAGTTCTTTGCTTTTTAGTCAGTCATAGATATTTTTCTTTTCACAACAGACTGGGGGGAAAAAAAAAAAATGTTTTCTTAATTTAATACGGCAATATATTGTGGTTGTAACATTTCATTTATCCCCAGACTAACGGGGGACGTGCTGTGTGTGTTCCAGCCACGGTGCAAGTTTTCCTCAAGTGCTTATGTGTGAGCTCCCCCCTAACTTCCCTCTACAGGAGACCGAGTTTTCATATTAACTCGTTGCAGGATCTTTTATGAGCAGTGGCTGTCAAACTGTGCTTGTCTGTGCGTTTGTGCATGCTGATATTGCTCTCATTTAGGCTAGCTTCAGCTCCCACCTCAATCTTGTTTCTCCCCGTGCCGGTTTTTCCCTAATATATCAACAGTTGTTTTAAACTCGTTTCAGAAAAAAAAAAAACAACGTACGGTGGTTTAGACAAACTGAGCCAAATTGGAGCAATAAGTATTAAAAGATATGCACGGGGCACAAACAAAAGAATTCCCCAAATGTATTTAAGTGATTTTCTTCCTGCTTTTTTAATATAATACTTGTGGGCCAACTGTGGCAATAACTGGTAATTTTAATGCAAGATGACATAATTCCAGTTCAGTGATTCTTCAGAGAGAAATTACCCCAACGAATTCTTTTCATTTTCTTCTAATTTTATTAAAAAAAAAAAAACCTTGAGATTCTCAATGTAAGGCAAACAAAATAATTTGAATCACCAAATTTTGAAACTCATTTTAATATTTCATCTCCCTTCCACTTCCAAGTATACTTTCCTGGCAGGTTCTTGCGTTTCCATCTCCAGCTCCCGAGGTTTACCATCTTTCTAGCTGCGAGAGACTGAACTAAAGCTTTCTTCAGAACCCACTCAAATGCTTGGCAAAAGATCTCTGCCATGACACGAGCGATCTTGCTTTCTTTTTCTGGGAGCTCTGCAGTCGGACGTAGCAGCACTGGTTCTCCCAGAAGATTCCACGTGAAAAGATCGGTTGTTAGATCAGGACGGTATTTTGAAAATGCACCGAGGTCGCTAAGCTTCATTGTTTTTTGTCTTTGGGTTGTTGGTTTTTTTTTTTTCTCTGGCTGGTAGGGAAGTCATAACTTGTTTCTTCAACGTTGAGATGACTGTGTCATCTTGAGGTTACAGCTTTGGAGCTTGATGGTTTTGTTTTGGTTTTTGGTTTTGGGTTTGTTTTTTTTTTTGAGAGTAATAGTGACTCAGTCCTTATTTTGGAATAAATACAGTCTCCCAAATGGAGCTTATTTAATTATTGCAATGATTATTTAAAAGGTTAAAAACTTTGCCACTCTGCAATTGGATGATTAAAACTGGATTAGTGGAAAGAGCTCGATTTTGGGGCTGCTTTCTCTCCAGTTGTGCTTTTCCTGTGGCTGCCACACAGGACATGGTCTGCAGTTCCTCCAGGAGAGTGACAGAATTGTAGAACAGTTTGGGTTGGAAGGGACCTCTCTCTCTCCCCCACTCTGCTGGTTTATAGGTCCCGCTGAAACTTCTGCAGCCAATGGGGCCCCACCAGCCACACAAGCATCCCCTGCTCTTAAGGGTTTCATTGGTTTGGGTTGGTTTTTTTTTTCCTTCTCATGAACTTAATATTTCCCTTCAGGTTCATCCCAGACTTTTGAGTTCTCCCTCCTGCTGGGGGCAGACCCGCCTCCCACGCTCGCGCTCATGTGTCTGACTCCCGTGGACAGGGATCTCGGGCGGGGCGTTGGCAGAGCTCAACGCATCCCAACCCGCAACGTGTCTTCTTGTCTTCTCTGCCTTACGGCTGCCTGCTCTCTGCCTGCCCCGCACTTATAGCTGCTGCCTTCACCTCACCTGACGCCTACCTCGAACTCGTCACCGCGGCTGGTTTTCAGTGATGTTTTTCAGAAGTAGGAAGCAAAGCACGTGCACAAGGGTAAACGTGTTGGGCGCTTCCAGACAAAGCTGCCGTTTGCTGTGGCAAGGAGGAGTGTTAAGCAGGGAGCAAAATGCAGCTTTATGGTCATTAATCTCAAATGCTCCCTCTAATGACATCTCTGAGGTTAAGTCATAGGAAGTGTGATATTATTCAGCTTAGTTAAATTTAGTGTAATTCACATCTGCAAAGCCTTTGCGAATTAGTGTTTAGTCTTAAATTGCCGGTTTCCATGATAGGGGAGCTTCAGAGTATCCCGTGTTACGTCTTGATGTGTTATGAATTAGGGTGCAGAAGCCTGAAATCCGTGCAGAAGCCTGAAATCCATGCAATGCGCCAAAAAAACCTCAAGTTTCTGAGCAAAATATGCAATTAATTTAGTTTGTGACACTAAGCAGCTGGGATGGCACCCTTACGAAGAATTATTTCCCCCCTTATTTGCTCTCCTAGCGTAGATGCTGGGAAGAGCCGCTGGAGACGGGCTCTTTTGCAAAGCCATATTTATGAGCCGCGGCGTTTGCCCAGCGCAGCTGGTCCTTGCCGCACACTTCACCTCATCGGGCTGTAATAGGTGCAGACCTGTATTGATTACTGTGACTTGCGGGAGAGAAAAATCTTTGCGCTTCAGGTTGGGTATAAATTATAAATAGCGTCTCCAAAGGCTGTGAGTTACAGAAATGGCATTCTTCTGAGACAGCCACATGTAAAGCTGTTGTTGTAGAGGTTATTAACTTTATGATTGCAGCACAGGTGTACTTGACCCACAACAATGATCATTGTCCATAAAACCCCGCCGTCTGGGTTCAATCGCCTGCCTTCTTCAAGAATGTTCATTAGCAACAGCCAGCAAAGGTCATGCTAATAAAAGAAGGTTAACACGCACTGTATCGGTGTGAAGTCACTGGTGAAACAGCACTGTCTTCTTGCCACCTTTCACACAGCTATGCAGACTTCTGGAAATGGGTCATACATGTCTTGGGTGTGCATGTGTAAATATGTGTTTGTATATGTACATACACAGCACATGATGAAACGCAAATGAGAAAAATGGATGAGGTATGGGCCAGCCGTAATTGGCTTATGGAAAGTGCACAAGGGTTATTCACACCTCAAATTTGCAAATCTTTTTTGCACTTTTTTCCAGCAGATTTTTTATATTTACTTGACAGAATTAAAATTTCATCTAAATGAACACAACTCCCGAAACTTGAATTTTGGACTCCATTTGTTACTTGGTGTTTGTATTCTGGTGGCCCAGCTCCATCTCCCATGGCCTTTTACAAACTCAGACGTGTTTCCTTTCTGTTATGTCACTAAAAAGTGTACCAAATTTCCCATGAAACCACCATACTCACCTCGAAGATCAACTCATAATTCCACTTATCACTCTGCACTGCTGCATTTTCACTGATGTGTCCTCTTTTTGTGCCCTCACCACCACACCCGGGTGGTGGGTGCAGCCTATGTGCAGCTTTTTTAAATACCTGCCAAAGCCGTTTCTCAAACTTTCATTTCCTGTTAGGAAAAAATAAAATGTGGAGAGGGAAGATGTGTTTGGTGGGCTACTGCCAGCAAGTGGAAGGTGAAGGTGTTGGTGAAGAGAGACTGGATGGATGCAGTAGCAGTGAGGTGGAGGAGATCTTGGTGAAACAAGGTTGAAGAAAAAAGTCAGGGAAAGCAGAAACTGGTGGGCCATGAGGGCAGGAGAGCTGGGGTCGGTGGGTGGCTGAGATGCAACAGGGTCAAAGCCAGGTGGTGAGCAAGAGTTCAAGAGGAGTTGCAGGGTAGGTAAGTTGTGGGAGAGGAATTCAAAAGTGGATATCCTGGAGAAGTAGGTGTCCTGAAGAAATGGATGTCCTATAGAAATAGATGACCCAGGTGAAAGAAAAATGGGCAAGGAGAAGGAGTGAAAATTTGGGTGAAATGAAGCCTTGGGAAGGAGTGAAGAGGGCATTCCTCGCCCTGAGGCTTGTACACCTACGTAGCATAAGGGCTTGGGGTGCAAGGCTTTCTATCTGCCTGAGACGCCTGAAAGTATTTGCCCTGTCAAGCCTGAGGTGTTTCTGACTGCATACAGAAGCAATGCTCTAATAAGGGGTAAGCTTTAAGGTCAGAAGCTGAGGTGTCTGTGGAGCTTAGACACCTCGAGAGGTGGTGACCAGCTGAATCTGGATTTTCTCTTTTGGTGTAAGGGAGTGAGTCCTTTCCAGTAGCTGGGGGCAGGTGTCCAGTGGGAGAAGGAAACTGGGTGGATGGCCCCATCTCAGTCCTCCCTTTGCTTGCCTCATTTCCACCGTCCTGCGGCAACAGCCATCAGGAGGGGAGGACAAGATGCAGATGAGTTTTGCTCAGGTTTCCCCCAGGAGCAAAGCCAGCATTGCAGAGGCAGCACCGGGCTTCTTGGGATTTTTTCTTCTTACCCATCACAAAATTATCCTCTGAAGGAAAATCAGGGAGAAGTGCCCTTCTTGTGGCTGTTGCAGGGATGCTGTGCACCAGAGGACCAGGCAGAAGATGGATGGTGCCAATGACATGTTGGAGGGCTTGGGTTGTGTGGGGTTGAGTTGAGTTGAGTTGAGTTGGATTGAGTTGGGTTGGGTTGGGTTGGGTTGAGTTGGGTTGGGTTGGGCTGAGTTAGATTAAGTTGAGTTAGGTTGATCTGGGCTAGGTTGAGTTTGGTTTGGTGGGGTTGGGTTGTGGCCGGCCAAAGGCAATATTTATAAGATGGTGCAGACAGGTTGGTGAATACCATTCCTGTACCTATGAAAAAACTCTCGGCTCATGTTGACTGTAATCCTTTACCTACACAGATAAAACAGGACACTATAATCCAAGCAGAAATTTCAGGAAAAGAAAAAAAAAAAAAGACCCTTTGAAATGTTCCTTATGCAGAAGATTATAAACATTTTCCGCTGGGTGGGGAGTTAATTTATTCACTAAAGGCTTACGATGTATGAATTCAGATTCTTGCTGAAATCATAGAAACACTGGGTGTTTGCTGTGGGTGAAATGAAGCCTTGGGAACGCACACTCCGTGCACGTTCCTGTTGCAGTTTGTTCCTTCGGCATGGACTCATTCCTGTCCCTGGAAAGACCTTCTGTACTTCCACGGCTGCCTATGGTGGCATCCATGCCAGTATCCAAGCTCCACTCCCGGAATGAAAGGGAAGAAAATAATATTCAGCTGCTTTACTTTAAAATTGCTTTATTGCAATTGCAAATCTGTGCTTATCCTGATAGTGATTAAGGACCATTTTCCATCTTTATTAGACTGCGTATCTCTACCGTCACGTAATGCGGGATTTTAAAGCATTGCTGCCCTTCCTAGCTGCTCTGGGTGCAGGCGCTGCCATTTCCATGGCATTACCTTGGCTGCTGTGTTTTCGGGAAGCTCCAAAGCCGAGCTGGTTCGTGCTCACACTGCTGGCACAGCTGTTCCTTGGGTGATTTACATAATTTCATTTGCTGGGTGGGCTTTACAAATCCGTGATACTCTTCACTAAAGTAAGCTGACATCAGCGTTTTCTGAATTATTTCCAATAATTAATTCTCCATCCGGATGTTTGATGGCACAATTACTATTTAGGAATAAATAATCATAAAACACCATCGTGGAGAGTAGCTATTTTCTAAACACCCAGTCCTTTCACTCCTCCGGTCCTGCCGTCAGCAACGAAACCGCTTGCGTCGTAGTACTCTCCCAAGGCAGCAGAGCCTGCCAGCGAGGGGTACGCCTCACGTCTCTGCCCTAGAAACACTGAAAAGCTGTGGGATTTTGGAATAACCTCACATTCTAAAATCGGCCCTTCAGTATTTCAGATTAAATTAACTGGCAAGTATTGCTGTGGTATGTTCTAAATGTGTTTAAAGGTATTTCTTAAATGCTGAGTGCTTATTAATGCCGGCAGCGTTGCTCAGTGAGCAGAGCTCCAGCCTTGGGCTTGGTGGAGCTCGAGACCATTCCTGGTGCTGCCACTGGTCTTGGCTGAGCCTCCTGGTCTGCAAAAGCATGGTCATGATGACTTCTCCCTCAGAAAACTCCACTAGACATGCCCTTGGAAAGCAGTGGGGAGAGAGAGATGCAGCTGACAGCTTGTACGATGCTGCAGTGTATTGAGATCTGTCATGTAAATTAGTATTTTTCACATTTATAACCTGTGGAAGCTTTGACGCTTAAGTACTTGTTTTTCATCAGTCTTGCCCGAGAAGCCACGTGGATGTATGTTCTCTCAGGAAGTGTCGGGTTTTGAGCAGGTCAAAATTTCCTTTATTTAAAAGATAATTTTCCTTTCTCCTACTTGAGAAAAATGATGATTTCAAATTTTCATTTTCATTTTCAAATGCTAAATACTTTATTTGAGCTCTTGGGTGCAATTTTGTAAACATTTTTTTTTTCTAATTCATGATAGGAAAAAAAGCATCTACATTTTTTAAATGTAGTTAGCTCACCAATGTGTATTATTCAAATGGTTCAGAGCTACTATGGTGTTCCCTGCAACTTTACATGTTCCCGAAATAAAGCAAATAAAGTCACGGACTTCTGAAAGACAGGGCTGGATAGAAAGAAACTCAAGGAGCTGATTTTTTCACATTCCCCAGGGCAAGGCCAGCTATACCTGTAATATTCCCAAGCGATGGTTGTCTAATCTGTTCTTAACTTCCAGTGGTGAGATCCTGCACCTCCCATAGGTGCATTCTTACCCCAAAAACATCGTCGTAAGATGTAACCTGAATATCCCATCTCGTGTTTGATGGGTAAATAATTTTTATATTTGTCTTTACATACAGGTAAAGGCATAGTTGTAGATATCAATGGATAGATAGAGGTGTAAAGATATAGATATATAGATACAGATATAGAGGTTCTATAGAGAGAGGGATGGAGACAGAGATGGAGATGGGGGGAGATAGAGATAGAGAAATAGAGGATAGAGATAGAGATAGAGATAGGGATAGAGATAGAGATAGATTGGGCTGTTCTAGCCTCAGTTGGCTGATGGCAGCTCTCCCTTTCCCGTTCCAAGAGCAAGACTGGGAGGGTCGGCGCCTCGGAGAGATTTTGGTGCAAACAGTGCCACCCAAGAACCCTCCAGCTCTTCTGCTGTTCTCGGAGTCTGGATCCGGCCCCAGCATCTCGTCTTTTCCGCGGGTGCCCAGGGTGTTCATCGCGTGGATGAGAGCAGGTCTATGTGTGGGGGGTTTGCCCACACTCCTGGCCAGTTGTGCAAAAGGCTTCTTGCGACATTTTGGACCCCAGAACACATTTGCTTTTCATAACTGTTTACCCCAGAGCAGCGATTCAGACCAGCATTTTTAAACTGTTTGTGATTCCTTCTTTTTTTTTTAATGCAGTTGTGTGCAAGTTACGTTACTACCACTAGTTGCGTTGGTATTAACAGCAGTTCTGTCCCACGTGCCTCATTCTTACTGGGAAGTCCCTAAAGCTGTTTGTTTGATATTCTTTTTTTTTCCCCCCTTTTTAATATATACTTAGAAGAAAATTGACTTTTGGTGACCCAAAAAATGACCTGACTTTCGGTAAGCTGCACTCAGGATGGAACGACCTTGCAACTTTCGCTTATTTGGCCACTTAGCACGCAGAGGAGCAAACAAATGACCCATGCTCGTGGGACTGCCCTTAATATTTAATGGAGAGTCATGAAAAATGACAGCTGTGTTAGGCTCCTGCCTCTTTTCCTGCTTTGCAAACCTTGCTTGTCCTGAGCTTTTGCGTGCATCTTTGAATCTGTTGCTCACAGGGCAAGAGGAATTTATTAAATATCTTTATTTTTATTAAAAATTTTGTTGCCTTTTTAAACCGCTTGCTTCTTGTGAGGAGTTTGTGTGTGGCACACGAGGGGTGGAAAAAAGCCGATTGCAAGTTCAGAGGTAACCTTTGTTCTGGGTTGGCAGGATGCTTGTTGCTCTGTTTTCATCATCCCGCTAAAGATATTAGAGATAATAAACGTCCAACAAAAATAAACGCGGATCTGTGTCACAGGAGATAATAACCAAGCATAAAATGGCTTTAGTGTGTGTAAGCTGTTCTCTAGCATTGCCGCAAAGGTTCCCAGAATTTTCCTTGGATGAATATTGCATCTAAACCAGCTTGCCGTGTGTCTAAGCCCCCTTTATAAGCTGCGTTTCATTTCTTTGGGTTTCTCTGTTCCTTCCCTCTTGGCTCCTCCAAAGAATTCATTTCCCTACACAGTTGCTTTTAGATTATTATCATGCCCATGACTCCACAAGCTATTACTTCTTGGCCAAACTAAAAACACCGAGTTTTGGGGTTTGTTTTGGGGTGTGTGTTGTGGGGGTTTTTTTTATGTGCCCTCCAAAATCAGTACTTCCGTTTCATTAATTGGTGTACGGCTTCTCTCTCCATTTCGCCTAAGCTTTGAACCTTCCTTTACCGTTGCGGTATCTGGAAGTGCATATGCAGAAGCTCCTGAGGTCGTTGGTTCTCAAAGCTCTTCAGCTAATGGAACCCTTCCCATTTTCTCCTGAAGCTCTCATCCACCCTGTCAGAAGTGTTTAGTGATTTTAAGCAAGGTATATTTTTTAATTTCCTTTTTCCTTAGTTTTACTGGTGGTGCCCTGAGAGCTTCTTCTGTTTGGGGGTTTGAGACCTGGAGATTTACCACAGCAGGGCAAAATAGTCACAACAGACACAATAATTTCTTCCTGTGCACATCCATACGATCCGGGAATCGTAAATGGGGAAGCCTTATGAATTAAAAATAGTTCTGTCGTCCTTGATAACATCTGGTGCACTCAAAGGTAAAAAAAAAAGAGTTAAATTCCTCTTTAGGAATAACTGTGATACAGAAGTTGTTCAATAACATCAAGGAGGATGGATGCAGCGGAGGCAGGAAGTGTCTTTTTCTCACACTTAGATGGGGATTTGGTGACCAAGGTTAAAGCAACCGTTGACGATGTTTGGGGACAAGATGGCAAAGCTCATGTCCTCCCCAAAATTGACATCGATGTTTTGCAACGTGGCAGAGTCTCAACATGGACCACGACCATGGGAACAGAGCTCACTGCTGCTGAAATTAATTGCAAACTCTCCGCTGAGCAAGACGGTTGGTGAAGAGCGGCAGTGCTCTCCCTCCCAATGGGTACCAAACCCTGAGGCGTGGAGCACCTTTAATTCATTCTGAAGCCATCACTACTTAGAGAAGCAGACCCAAAGTCAGCCCTGTGGCTCAAATAGATGGAGGAACTTTTCGACCTGGAAACTTTTCTCTGCAGAGATATTCCGTCGCCAAAGCGCGCGTGGAGATCTCGGCTCCTGTGCAGCACGGGAAACCTTTGTCCCACACATCTTGTAAACGCAGCGGGGGGCCACCATTGTGCCGTGCATCTTCTGAGCACCGCGGGAGGAGGCTTTTGTCTGGCGCGGTGGGCAGGCACCGTAGGAGGGCACCTTTGTCCCGCACAGCCGGTCATTGCTCTGCCTGCGTGAATTATGGGGATCGCAGAGCTCCTTCCCTCCACGGGCGCTGCCGTTTCCGACGCAGGAGTTCTGGTCGGCCTGGGAGAAGAGCCGCTTTCCCTGAGTGGAAGTGGAAAGGGGAGGCAATGAAAACATGTTTGCACACGTGCGTGCAAACGGCCATTGGGATCGTTTACTGGTCGTGTTGCACGGCTGCCCTTGCAGGCATCAATCCCGGTTTTGTTTTCTACTTTTCCCCTTCCTTATTTTTCCCACCCGTTTAGGCTGCCCTTTTTTATGATTATTTCTCTGTCCCTTCTTATGTTTGCTTTGTCTCCTATTCAAAATATCAACTGCTAATTAATCTAATTAGCTAATAAGTGCTCTCATTATTCTTTCAGATCACTAATAACCATGTTTAAAAGACTTGAGCTCTAGCACCAATCCCTCTGGGACTTCGTAGGTACATTTTCAACCCCATATTGTTACTTACTATTTGTCTTCTCAAGCGGTCTAGCCACTTCCCAAGAAGTGCACCAGCACCCACTTCCAAAACAGTCCGAGATACCATACGTTGTCTCACAAATGCAGAGTTACACCTTTCTTCACTTGCGATGAAGTGAACATGGTTTTGGCTGGACGGCTGCGTTGAAAGAGTGGTGGTCAACACCTTGATGTACAACTGGAGACCGGTGATGAGTGGCATTCCTCAGGGGTCCAGTTGGGCCCGGCCCTGTTCAACATCTTTGTCGGCAACATGAACAGTGGGATAGAGTGCACCCTCAGCAAGTTCGCCAACGACACCAAGCTGTGTGGTGCCATCAAGATGCTGGAGAGGAGGGATGCCATCCAGAGGGACCTGGACAGGCTGGAGAAGTGGGCCTGTGCCAAGCTCATGAAGTTCAACCAGGCCAGGGGAAGGTCCTGCACATGAGTCAGGGCAATCCCAGGCACAAGTCCAAGCTGGGTGGAGAATGGATGGAGAGCAGCCCTGAGGAGGACTTGGGGACGCTGGTGGACAAGAAGCTCAGCATGAGCTGGTAATGTGTGCTTGCAGCCCAGAAGGCCAACGGCATCCTGGGCTACATCCCCAGCAGCGTGTCCAGCAGGTCGAGGGAGGGGATTCTGTCCCTCTGCTCCGCTCTGGTGAGACCCCACCTGCAGTACTGCATCCAGCTCTGGAGCCCCCAACATCAGAAGGACATGGACCTGTTGGAAACAATCCAGATGAGGCCACGAAGATGATGAGAGGGCTGGAGCAGCTCTGCTGTGAGGCCAGGCTGAGAGAGCTGGGGCTGTTCAGCCTGGAGAAGAGGAGGCGCCGGGGAGACCTTAGAGCAGCCTTCCAGTGCCTAAAGGGGGCTACAGGAAAGACAAGGAGAAACTCTTCAGCAGGGCCTGGTGTGATAGGACGAGGTCATCTAGTCCAATCCCCCTGCCAGGAGCAGGGACATCTCCAACCAGATCAGGTTGCTCAGAGCCCCGGCCAACCTGGCCTGGAACGTTTCCAGGGATGGGGCATCCACCACCTCTCTGGGCAACCTGGGACAGTGCCTACAACCCTCACTGTAAAAATTTTTTTTCCTAATATCCAATCTAAATCTACCTCCCTCTATTTTAAAACCACCACCCCTCGTCCTGTCCCAGCAGGCCCTGCTGAAGAGTCTCTCTCCACCTTTCCTGCAGCCCCCTTTAGGCACTGGGAGGCCGCTCTCAGGTCTCCCCAGAGCCTCCTCTTCTCCAGGCTGAACAGCCCCAGCTCTCTCAGCCTGGCCTCACAGCAGAGCTGCTCCAGCCCTCTCAGCATCTGCGTGGCCTCCTCTGGACCCTCTCCAACAGCTCCACGTCCTTCTGACTTCATACTGCGTTGTAAGTGATTCCCCAGGTTCCCACCACCCCTGAGTTGCCAGGTTGACCTATGGGGAAAGGCATGGTAACAGATAAATCTCTTACCTGCTGATTTTTGTGGTTCCGTTAAGTGATCAAGTTTGATTTTCGTCCATTCTTGTCAAATCTGAGCCTGTTCTGTCCTAAGGCTCCTGTTGCCCTAAAGGCACTTGTAATTTTTTTTCATGTTGATCTCTTCCTTTACTAATCTGCAAAGGTAAATTTTACATGCTGTAGTTTCAATTAATCCTCCTTCTCTCAAATTAGCATTGTTTTTCTTCCCACTCCCTCCCCAGTCCTCTGGTGCCTACCTGCTTGTGCATGAATTCTCAGAAATAATTGCCGGTGGTTCGGCAAGTTCATTAGCTGATTCCCTGAAGATTCTTAGATGTGTTGTCATCCAGACCTGATGATTTGTATATTACATTTTTGCAAGTATTCCCTTACCTGATTTTTTTTTTTTTTGTATCAACAACCATATTGACAAGTCTTCGTTATTTCTGATTGTCAATATCTCTTTGTGGTGGTGGGTTTGAACCATGCGGTGTGTCGTCACAGTCGTTGAAGTTAGTGAGCGCTGAGGGTGTGTACACCTTGGAGGACTTTGGCTTTAGCAGAACTGCTTCTTATTATCCAACTCTCAGAAACAATGCTTTCTGTCAAAAAATAGCTGGCTGGTCATGCATTTAATTTAGATCTGTCCACTGCTAAGTACACAAGGTTTGTCTGCTACTAAATAGATGATTGCGATTGCAGTCGTCAATGATATTTTTCCTCTGGTGGAAACCTTATGGCCAAATCTGTCATCGCCCCTAGGACATAACTCCTCTTCTGTCTGATTTTCCCAGCCTCTGGTATATAAATCATAAATGCGCCGTCTGTGCCATGTTAAATTTTTAGGGCTCTCCCTTTAGTAGTAGTTGAATGTGAATGCGTTAAGGACAAAATTTGACCTTTAAATGACTGTAAAGGGCCAAGGCAGATACTTGGCAAGCTTTTCTTACTGCAATATTAATCAAGCAAAGAATCATCATAATCCTGGAAACTAAATAGCCATTGTAGTGATTTTATCACCAGGGAAATTGTTCATCTGTCAGTAAGATTGTTACTAGGAAAGGGAAAACAGGGAGTGTTAAAATTGCTTTAGACCGCTGAATCATTGAGTCCCTCTAGACTGGAAGCCTGAATTGTTTTTTTGAGAGGGGTGGGCTGAGAGGGGTTGCTGCAGGAAAGCTGTAGGTTAATCAGTTTCAGTGGCACCAGTGAATCTAAGCCTGGTCTCTCTTGAGGACGTGAGGAGAGTGCATGGACGGAGAAAGGGAGGGGGAGGCTTCGGGAACTTATTGTTTCGTCGTTGTTTGTTTCTGGATGGCCCTTTCACACCGGAGGAAGGTTGTTGATAAAAAGAAAAAGGAAGAAAGGAGGGGAAAGGCAGCATCGTGTTCACTGGCTGTATTTTCATTTCGTTTATTCCGGGGGATATTAATGAGGAGAAGTACGATCGAGACGGAAGGAGATGGATGCTGGCAGGCAGGAGCGACAGAGACATGTTTGTGTGGCAAGTGTCCATGTAGGGCCCAGAAAGCCACCCGGGAAGATGTTTTGCGTCTTGGGACTCAACGTGATGCTACCATGTGCTGTCGTGCAGGTGTGTGAGGAGCCCTGCCTGTGCAGAAGCATCCTCGGGGTGTGCTAGGACAGCCTGTCCCTCACTAAATCCTGCTTAGGTAGATGACGTCTTCGCTAGTGTCGTTGGATGGTGGCAATGGACAGCCGTAGCGCAACCCAACTGTGCCGTAACCTGTGGGATGGATCTGTTCGGCTGGAAGGGGAGCTTTAATGTGGACACCTCGGCCTGGTGGACACCTCTGCGTATGAGATGACGCCAAGGTGGAGGACAAGCGTTGGCTGTAGGGTGGCTCTTGTAGGGGATGGGATAGATGGTCTAAGATACAACGGACTGCCTCACGGCAAAGAGGGTTTGGACAAGGACGGGTGAATTGGGAGGTAGGAAGTGTTTGTATAAGAGGTGCCTCTGGGAAGTTTGTGTAGCGTGTCATGAATTGTCTCCATAAAACAAATGCGGAGAGCGGCGGGGGGGAATCTGTGTGTGCACATGACGTGGATCCTCTTTGTACAAAAACGTCTCTTTGCGTGGGAAGTGGTGTCTTTCTGTAGAGGACTTGTTTGGAGGAGCTTGTCTGATGGCTGCCTGTGAGTGAGTGGGGGAGCGAGACGTGATGGGTAGCACCTCTATCAAAGACTTCGGAGGGGTCGGCACGTGTGGAGCCACCAAGGATGGGTACACGGGGGTGAGGGTCCCAACAGGGTCGTGAAGGTGGGTGTGTGGGTGGTGCCATGCCAGAGCATCCCTCCAGGGCAGCCACCCCACATCCCCAGGGACCGTTGGCCGTCCCAGGTGCCCTGGGGACCATCAGCCACCCCACGCGACATCCCTCTGCGCCAGGCAGGCCACGGCCACCATGTCCTTCATTGTTGTCACCCCCAGATTGTGATACTGTCACAAAACTGTTGCTAGGCAACAAATGTGGTTACCGGGTCTCAGCGAATAGCTGAAGGGGGAAAGCGAAGTGTTGCACCATTGTAGAGTAACCATAGCAATGACCTACTATTACAGACTAAAGAATTATCATTAACAATGTTAAAGTATCAAACGGAGGCCCAGGATCCAGAGACTTCCAGGCAGCATCTCCGCATAATTGGGTTACCCAGGAAGAGGTCCCAACTCTTTCACGGCCCTCAGCTCCTCGTCTCCCTCATCTTAGTTTTGTTTCGGGGGTTGTTGTGGGGTTTGGGGGTTTTTTTGTTTAAGTACGGCGAATGCACCACACGTTGGGAAGAGACACTTGTAGAACAATGGAAGCACCCACAAAAAAAAAAAAAAAAAGGGATGGAGGGAAAGGTTCGCTTTACTGCCGCGATATCGTGGATGGGCTTGTTGGGAAAGGGCATACGAAGGATTCTGAGCTCCATGGTGAGGCAGCGATTGGATGGCTTCCATGGGTTTTGCATCAACCCCCTTGGTACCAAAACGCCCCCCCCCCAGTCAAAGTGTCACCTTTCTCTCTTGCAGGTACGGAGCGCCATGAGCTGACTTCCTGGAAGAGTTTTCCATCTATTTTCAAGTTCTTCAGCGAGGCGATGGAGGCGAAGAACAGCTCGGTGAAGCCCACCCCAACGCGGCGCTCCAACAGGATAAAATACGAAGAATTGTAAAAGGAGGGAAAAAAAAAAAACCGCCGCCGCCACCACCAACGTCTTCGCTGCTTCTTTTCTGCAAGCAGTCTCCCAGCCCCTCATTAGATTGTTTTCTTCCTAGAGCACAGGGTCGCGATGTATACATCTAAATAGCGTTTTGCATTATTTCTAGATGAGTGCAACTGTCAAAGCAATATGGGTTCACTGGTTGTGCTTCCTGTGGGCTGTAACTCAGATTTCGTGCTGCCCATCAGTGCGCAGATTAAGGCTGACAGTGGTACTGCACAGTGCAGCGTGGTGCAGCTCTAATTGCCCTGACATAGCCCTGCACCAGGCTGATGCCAGAATTTAACGGCTTCCTCCTGGTCCTATCGCCTGCAGGATCCTTCCTTCTATTTTTTTGCGACGGAACGAAATAGAAATTACTCTGTTTTTTTAACGACAGCTCTAATTCAGAAGTGCTAACCAGCCTGTGATTTTACACTCAGCAACCTTCTCTTTTCTCTGGGACCAAGTGGGATCAACTCTTGACTTTCATTTTCTGCTGGTAGGAGGGTCCAAGAAGTTTGGTCCAGATTTTTAGAAAGCCCTTTTGTTGTAGAGATTTTCTCCTCCTGCCGGATCAATGGCATTATCTGTAGATCTTCTCTTCCTTTTGAAAGCTCCACTTTAAAAAAAAATGCCTATTCATTAACTGGCTGGACCACACTGTGAAATATGACAGGAAAAAAAAAAAAAAAAAAAAAGGAGGTGCATTGCACATTTTCCTGTTAGTTTTTAAGCACGAAGATGCTTCCATTTTTATATGCCGGGTTTTTAACAATTTTGCCGTCCCATGCTTATCCCCTTTTCCTCGTACCTCACGGGTTCATCCTTGGTTCTGTGTGCGGGCTCCACGGACACACGTGGGGTGGGGTGGTACTGGGGGGGTGATGATGCTCTCGGCAGCTTTTCTCCGCTGAAACGTCTGATAAGCAAGAGGATGTGCCTGATAGCGTGCCCGGCAAGCGTGCACGCTAATTAAGCTCCTTTTAGTGTTGATGATGCTAAATTAAAGTGATCTTTTCCTTCAGCGGCCATGCCCACCGAGCCCCTGGTGCTGTCAGTGCTGAGGAGTCACCACGCAAGCGCATGGGTCCGGGACCCCCATCCCAGCCCCGCTATTGTGTGATGGTTCCTATCCTGCAGCTGGGGACCAAGAATGGGGGACAAGCGTTAAAACCGGGTGATACCAGGATGGGGGTCCCCAGCCCTCCGCTGCGGTGCCTGTAGAGAGGTGCAAGGGCAAAGTTGGCCCAGTTTGGGCTAAAATCCTCTGGTTGTGAGTCTATGCATAGGATATAGGATCAGGTTTTAATTCCCAGAGGGGAACCTGTTGCTGCAGGGGTCTGCAGCCTGTGCCCCCCACCCAATCTCCACATGTTTAGAGGGGGGAAGGAGGGGGTTTACATCGCCTCTTCGGGGTCTCTCTGCTTTTCCCCCTCACCCCACACCACTCTCCATCGCCAGGGTGGCAAGGTGGGGTCCCCGGGGTGCGAAAAGTCGCGGGAAAGGATCTATTTTTTTAAGCGTTGTCGAGAAATTAAATGTACAAAAAATTTCTACTGTAACGATTGCCCTTTTTTTGTAAGGCTTTTTTCTTTACCGTGCCCCCTGCCCGGCTCGCAGTACCACTTCTGTAAGGGGCTGTGAAGCGCGAGGGCGGGGGGGGGGGGTGTCCCGGTACCGCTCTGCTTGCACTGAACAAAAAAAAAAATAAACATGCTCTTTTCTCTCCTCCCTGCACCCTTTCTGTCCCCACGGGGCCGCGGTCCCTGGTGGGTAGCATGGGGTGGGGAAAACACGTGAGGGGTGCAGGTGGGGGGTGTCTGGGGGGAGGAGGGGAGGTGTGAGCTCTCCCGCGGGACCCCGATCCCCCCCACCACGGCACCCGCGGTCACGCGGAGGGGAGGTGGATGAGGTGAAGGTCCTCCGTGTCCAGACCCACGCCCTCCCCGTTCCCGAGGAGTGGACTAACCCTAAAGACTAAAAACCCCAAAAATACACCCTGGGAGAGGGGTTTTACCGGTTCCTCGCGAAGAAGCGCTTTTTTAGGGGGTGAGGGAAACGGCGGGGAGGCGGCAACTGCGCCACAGAGGAAGTAGGGAGCGGGGCGGCAGAGGGGCGTGGGAGCATCCCGGCGTGTCCGCCCGCGACGGTGTCCGTGGGAAGGCGGCAGCGGCGCTGAGGCGGGGGGCGGGCGCTGCTTTTAATGGATTCCTGGGGACTGGGGTATTTTGCAGTCTCTGGTCCCTCGCGCCGTGGTGTCCTGAACGGCCGGGGGTCTGACGTCAGCCCTCCTCCCGATGTCGTCACGGGGAAACTTCCTGACATCATGCAACAGTCTGTGCCGTGGGTAACTTCGGGGCTGCGGGTCCAAAAGTTACTTAAAAAAAAAAAAAAAATTAAAATTAAAAAAAAGAAATAATAAAACCTGACCCTGGATTTTACAGGAAAATCCCCCCCAGTTCCTCATAGTCCAAAGGATGATGGTTTGCCCGCCCCAAAGGGTTTTTGTTTGTTTGTTTGTTTTTTAGGTTTTTACACCGTCGTGAGATCCGAAATGCCACGGTTGGAGCCGTGGGCCAGCGAGAGCAAGTGTTTCCTCGCCAAGAAGGGAGAGCAGAAAAAAAATGTTTGCTAGAGGAAATCAGGCGGCGGACCCCCAATCGCAGCAGGACTGTTCGGGTGGGGGGAAATGGGGTAAAAAAAAAAAAAAGGTGAAACACCCCCGCCACTGCATTGTGCGCTGGTGGAGGTGTGATTCTCCCGGATTCAGCCGAAGGATGCTGCTGCTTTTCCTGAGAACGCGCATTTTCCCTCTGTCCCCGAGAAACATCACTAATTGTTTTTGTTTCGTGGTTTGGGGTTTTTTGTTTTGGTTTTGGTTTTTTTGTTGTTGTTGGTTTTTTTTCCCCTCTAGGAATTCCACGCAGCAGTACAAATGAGAAGTGTCACGTCTACAAAAAACTGCGTGGGGCCGCATATAGCCCCGCTCTCGAGGCACCCGAACCAAAAATAACCTGCCGAGAACACGCGCATCCACCGCACACCCGAGCGTAGCCGCGTCTCCGGCAGCCGAGGGATGCGTGTGTGCCTGCGCACGCACCCGTGGGCAGCTGGGTCTCGCGTGTCTGCGTGTGCCCGCGTGGTGTTGACAAAGTGTTGGGGGAAAAAAAAAAAAAAAAAAAAAAAAAAAAAAAGGTGCTTCTTGCAGAAACTTGGGAGGAGACGCCATTTCTCGTTGTACCATCCTAATACCACAAATTTTCACTTTTTTCTTCCATTTCTGATCGCATGTGTTTGTGAGTATTTCACTAGATCAGTGACAGCTCTTTATTTGCATAATTATATGCTCTGGTCTGAAGGGAAAACTAACCCCCAAATTTCATGGGTCACCAAACTGCGACAATCAATGTTTTATCACGTATGCTAAGCAAAACCTAAGGAGCTATATGAAGTTTCTTGGGGAGTTTTTGCTCCTCAGAAAATTAAAGATTTTGTGCCTCTTGAATAGACGCAAAATCTTTCCAAGCTCTTTGTAACTGAATTCCGTTTGAAGGCGAAACTAGAGATTAGCTCGTAGATCTGGATTTCAGACCCACTAGCTTTATTACTTCAAAGTGGATTCAGACAAGCAGCTTTACTGCATCTCTAAATTTCACCGTCCTAAGTACTGTCATTTAAACCATGGCAAGGAAGAAGAAAAAAAAAAAAAAGAAGAAGAAGAAAAATAAATAAAATTAAATTTAAAAAAAAGGTGGCCAAATGTGAAAATCGCAGACAATCGCTCCCTCCCTCATCAAGCCCCCAATGGGTTTAATTTCACCCGTTCAGAGCAGTTTTATTCTTTCTGTTGGACGCTCTCCCCACTCTCCCACCCCCCCTCCATGAAGATACAGATATTGGGGAAAAAAAAAAAAAAAAACAAAAAGAAGAAGAAGAAGAACAAAACCATTTCCAGAGCTGCGGGATTTGTTCTGGTCACTCAGCCGCACAACAGTCGCTCCTGTTTGTCACGCACACACACACACACTCTTTCCAAGTTTCCCTCTCCACCAAAAAGTCTTGTTGGGAGGAGGAAGGGACCCGGTGATGGGGGCCGACCGGCGATGAAAGTCCCACTCCTCCTCCTCGTCCATCCGCATCCAGACTGCTGGGAATTTTCAGCTCTTGCTTTGAGGAGGTTTAAAATAAAGTGAAATAAAGTGAAAAGTGTGCATGCGGTGTGCGGGAGGACCTCTCGGGTGAGCTGCAGATCGTGGGGGCTATGCCACGCGGCTTTAATTTCAAGGGAAATAAAAAAAAAAAAAACCAAAAAAAAAAAACCAAAAAAAAAACCCGCAGGTTTCTCCGCTCTCCAAGCCGTGATCTCGCAGGGGGGGAAGTGCCCCACGGTTTGCATCCTTGTTCTTGGGTAGGAGAAACTTTTTAAAAGGGGTTTACTTCCAGAAGCACGGACCGCAACCATCTCCCGGCCCCGCGTCGAGGAGAGGAGCCCCTCGGCAGCCCCGCGGCACGGCGTTGGTTGCGAGTCCGGAGGGGGAGAAGCACTTCTGCCATCCTGTCTGAGTTTTGGGGGGCTTTTTTTTTCTTTTTTTTTTTTTTTTTTGTTGTTTGGTTGTTTTTCTTTCATTACCACCAACCCGAGAAGCCTTTCCTGGGGGAAGTGTGTTTCCAGCACTGACGGACACCTGGGAAGTTTTGGGGAAGTTTCCCGATGCCAGCTTTTGTTTCGCAAGGTGTAACACGAGTCGGGGAATAAAAACAGCGCTGGGAGACCGCAATCTCCTCACCACCCCCTCGTCTGGGGGCCGGTTGGGAATCCAGGGGGCCAGGGAGACCCCGGGTGGGGAGGAAAGACCCCACTCCAGCCATCCCCTACCGAATCCCCTAACGCCTGGCGCAGGGCTGCCCCCAAACTCCTGCCTCCAACCTCCTTCTCCAAAGCTGCTATCTCCGTCACAATTAGATAAATAACCTACCAGCGCATCTCCCCTCCTCCCGGGACAGTTTGAATAATTTTCTTCCCAAGCTTGACTAGCCCAACCATCAGATTTTTTTTTTTCCCCTGCGAGTAAAGCCCTTGATGGGAAGAGTCTCCTCTCAACATGTAGGTATAAAATAAACAAAAAAAAAAAAAAAAAGGCAAGCAAACACAACAAAGCTTTCTCCCCAATATTGCGCCGGGCCCTGCTTGCCTGCATTTTCTGGGGAAAGACGCTAAAATCACACGGAATGTGTAAATATTGATCTGGGCGGTCACAGCGCGGCTGGGGGACTTTGGCCACCTTTCCCCGCTCCCCTATCCCTCCCCTCACTCCTGACCTCCACCTTCGCTCCCAAAGAGTTTCTCGGCCAATTCCCTTAAAATCCAGCCTTTGGCTTGTCCTGGGGCTTTCTGGGGTGGGATCTCCCCCTCACGCACCCCTTGGAGTGCCCTTGTGATGTTTTTTCATCATTATTATTTGGGTTATAAATTATTTCCTTCTAGCTTTCGGCCCCTTTAGGGTGCATCCTCTCTTGAGGGAGGGTGCAGCCCCAGAGCCGGGAAAGAGCGGTGGGGGCCGCGGGCTGCCCGTGGCCGTGTTACCCGTGGGCTCCCCACGCCCACCCACTTCATTGCGGGATCGCAGGCCGGCACCATTCCCGAAAAGTGGCTGCGGGGTCGGCGAAGGGGACCACCCGGAGGGATGCCGTCCTTCCCAGGGGATTTCGGACCGCCTCCCCCATTTCTCCATCCTCCCTTCCCCCCCCCTCTCCCCCGCCAAAAAAATTCCCCGTCCCGGGGGCGGCGGCGGGGCTCGGGGCGGGCCCAGCACCATGGACAGCGCCCGCCGCTGCCGCCGCCGCCGGGGCCCGGGGGGTCCCCTTGGGGGTCTTGAGGGGGGAGGATGGGCATGGGGGTGGTTTGACCCCCTGGCTGTCGCGACATGCTGGCGGAGAGAAGCGCTTGGCCTGCCGGCTGCTCCCGGGCGGGAGAAGGAGAGGAAGGGGAGGGAAAAAAAAAAAAAAAATTATTATTTAAAAAAAGGAAAAAGTTTATTTCTCTGCGCGCTTTCCCACGGGGGGTGTCAGGGCGCTCCTGGGTCTGTGTGAGCATCCTCCGGACCCAGCGCACAAGTCCCCCCAGCCATTTTCAGGGCTCACACCCCTGGACACGGCACAGCACCGGGGGGCCCGCACCGTCCCTGGAGAGGGTCGACGTGGGACCCCCGTGGGTCAGGGTATCCCTCCCGGGCCGCCCCCCAACCAAGGGCAGGCTGGAGGGGCCAGAGGCTGGGAATCCGTTTGCTGCGTCTTCCCGCCCCACAGTCCCGCAGCCCGGCTGCTCGCCCCCAGACCCCTTCCCGTTATTTAGGGGGTTCCCGGAGGTGGTGCCGAGTCAAACCCCCTGCCTGCCTCAAGCCACCACGGACCCAAATTCCCCCCGGAGCTGCCTCCGGGGGGCCGGGACCCGCGGCTGAGGCACAGGGGGTACCTGTGGGGCGACGCCCGCTACGGAGGGCTCCTGGGTTTTTGGGCTGCACCCTCCCCGCCCTCCTCGGGCTCCCGTCAAGGCGGGGTTCGCCCAGAGACTTGGTCACGGGGGGACACCCCTGTATCAAAAGCTTCACCACGCACACGCGAAACCGAAGGCTTGAATATTTCGCAGCTCTGAATATTCACCTAGAATGGTTCATTTTTCCTTTCAATTTCTTTTCCTTCCTTTTTTTTTTTTTCCCCCTTTCTTTCTCTTCTTTAACTTTTTTTTTTTTTTTTTTAAGGTTGGGTGGAAACAGAGCTATCTTCCACCCTGCACCTTTACTATGGTCAGCTGGAAAAGCCCCCCCCGAGACCCTCCAGCGAGCTCCGGACTCTCCGACCGCTTTGCAAGCAAACCCGAGCGCTGGAGTTTCGTTAGGATCCGCCCCAACTTTTTGGATTTTCACCCCAGTTGCCCAGATTTAGTTGCGTTTTCTGGTGGTTTGAGGGGCTTGGGGATTTTGGGGTGTTGGATTTTTTTTTTTTTTTTTTTTAGGTCCCTATTACTCGGTCTCCCTTCCCAGGACCAGGTCCGCTTCTGCCTCTCACCCCACACCAGTGGAGCCTGCAGCCCCGCGCCCCCTCTCCGCCCCAGCTCACGCTGCCCACTCGCCGCGCGTGGCCGTGACCACGGCCCCTCTCCCACGCAAGGGGTCCTGCAAATGCTTTTCTCCCCCTTCTGGGCTCCCCTCCACCTGGGCAGGACAGAAAAATTCCAGTACGAATACAGCAAATGTATTTTATTTCCCTTTTTGTAGACTTTTTTTTTTCCTGCGCTCTTTTTGGGGAAAAAAAAAAAAAAAAAAAAAAGGAAATCTTCCCCAGAAGACCCGAGATCCTCTCTGCGCTTTTTCTCCCTCTTTTCCTGCAGCCCTTCGAAGCCGTGTGAAACGACTTTTTCCTGCCTTTCGGCCGTTTGTCAATTCACGTCCACGCTGCCCACTCGGGGTGGGGAGTAAAGCCCCTGCGCTGTCCCAGTCTTGCGTGGAAGTGGGAGTCCTCTCTCCTCGTCCCCCTGCCCACGGACCTTTCCCTCTGGACCCACCCGTGAGGCTCGGGGGGTACCAGCCCTGACTTCTGTGTGGGTTTTGTCCTGTCGCCCAGTGGCGTGATGGAAAAGAGAGGAGGGGGAAAGAGGGGGAAAAAAAAAATCCCAGCTCCTAAAATGATGGGCAATCCTTGGGGAAACGGGGTGCTCGCCCCTCTGGTGTGGGAACCCTGATGGAGGGGAAGTGGTGGAGGGGGCGGGGCTGGCTTGGCTACCGAACAGCGGCGTTTGGCGAGTGGGGGAGCGGCGAGCCCTCTCCTTTCGTCCCTGAAACGAATACCTGGCCGAGCTGAGCCGGAGAGGAATCCAAAGCTCAGGGCAAGCGCAGCTCTGGAAGAAGGGCGGCTGTCATGGGCTCTTTCCCAGCCAGATGAAGTTTTGTTGGTCTTTTATTATTATTATTATTATCATTCATCTTATTATTATTTCCCGGAAAGGTAGAGGGGATTTGTAAGCGTTTAAGCAATCTGAGTCAGAACAAAGCCAAACTCTTTAGCATATAAGGTTCCATTATCAGCTTTCAACCTTGCAAAACTAGAGCCATTTGCTTAACTTAATCCTTAACATATGTTTGCAACAGTAGCAGATTTTTTTTCTTTCCCCCCCCCCGCCTTTTTTTTCTTTTTTTTTTTTTTTTTCGGTGCTTGCGGTTTGGAGCTGATCAAGTTGTAAATTTTCCGCCTGAGGTTTTCAGCGCCTCCTAGTTACAGCCTAACACCTATTGAGAGAGACTCCACAGAGATCCCACGGCACCAAATCCGAACGATCCCATGAAAAAAAAAAAACAACAACAACAACGAAAAAAGAACCCCCCCCCAAAAAACCCAATCCAGTTAAGTTTACCAATCAGGCCCCTCCAACTCCTTCGAATTCATCCCACCGAGAAAGGAGCTGCCACGTTTTTGAGAAAAAAAAAAAAAAAAAAAAAAAAGAGTTAAAATGAGCAATTCGGCACCATCCCCATCCCGCCTTGTCTGGGAGGCAGCGCCTGGTGATTTGATAGTAAAACACTCTTTACCATTATTTTTCCCTCTCTCACAGGCCGTTTTCCTCAAGGTACAGCAGGAGTGATGCAAATGGCAAGAAGCCTCCGAATTCCATTGATAACAGTAAAAAAAACAGCAGCGGCAGCGCTGGCGATGGCACCGCAGACCGATGGTCCGAAGCCTGATTCGCTCTTTGTCGGTTTTATCTCCCAGAATTAACTTCTTTTTTTTTTTTTTTTTTTTTAACATCTCTCCCGAAATAACGTCGTTTCTTCCCCACAAAACTGGCGTTTACTCTTTAAATTACCGGGATTGCGAGGGAGATCTGACAGGGCGAGGAGGGAATTTGGGAAATATCCCCTCCACTCTTCAGCGGTATCAACCTCGCAAGTCCGCACTCGCCTGGGAGGCGGAGGGGTGGGGGGGCGTGAGGAATAAAATAATAAAAACCACAGAGAGTGCCTAAAAAGATCAAAGGCCCGCGTTCCGTTTGGCAGCACCCGTGCATTGAGGTCGTCATCACTTTTTTTTTTTTCCCGGGGTTAATGGCAGTGACACGCGGGATAATTCCGCGTGAGGTGTGGGCACCCCCGCTGGAAACAGACCCGGGAAGCTTTTTTTTTCCTGCGGCACCGAATGCAAATCCGCGGAATTTTCCCCCGTGGGCGGGTGCCACTGAGGCCTGAGGGAACTCGTTCGGACACGCGTGGGTGTGACAAAGTCCCCTCACCCCCTTACCTCCCACGGCAACCCCCGCCCTCCCACGGAGCAGCGCTCCCTCCCCTCTCGGCCGCGTCGCTTCCCGTGTTTTTTTTTTTTCCGCGAGTGGCAGCGCGGGTGCGGAGCCGGCTGCGGCGGCGTGGGCGACCGGGCGCGTGGAGTGTCCGCGCGTGGGCGAGCGCCCCCTGGGTCCTGCTGCGGGAACCGGCCCGGCCGCGGAACCGGCCGCGGGCGCGGAGCGGAGGCCGGAGGAGGCTCGGGGGGGAATCCGCGATGGGCTGCAGGCGGAACCGCTCCGCGCTTTGTCCTTCATCTGTTCGCCCCTTCGGGATAACCTATTCCACCTTTTTTTTTTTTTTTTTTTTTTTTTTTTTTAATAATTAATTCTGCGCGAGCAAGCTCCGCGCGGTGCAGGTTTGGGCGCGGGGTGGGGGCGAGTGGCACCCACCTGGCTGCTCAAGCACTCCGGGCTCGCCATCCCAGCTCCTGCCTGCCTGGGAAAAAAAAAAAAAAAAAAAGTGCAGACCAAAAAAGAGAACGATTAGACAAACAAAATATTTTCTTGGTGTTACAAGGAGCCACGGAGCGATGGGGGTGAGCGTTTTGTCCCGGGAACATTAAATGTCACCTGATCGCAGCATCCGTGCCCCGGGTGAAACTTAGGAACTGAAAATGCCCTTATCTGCAAAGAAACAAACAAATAGGCGAGCAAACTTTGCGGGGATTCGGGTTTCTCCTCTCGGAGGGAGCGGAACAAAGGCGGGGGTGTGTTAAATGACCGCCGCAGCTCCTGTCCCGTCAAGGGTCACCTTCTATTTCTGAGGCTTGTAGGGATCCCAGAGGGGAAAAAAAAAAAAAAATTTAAAAATCCGCTTCTACTTCGTGTTCGAGTGATTTCTGCAGAGAAACAAACGCAGGGGAATGGTCCCGCAAGCATCTCTAAGGCAGAGGGGTCACCCCAAACCCCTCGACCCCACTGCTGCAGTGGGAGAAAACGGGCAGCACCAGTGCTGGGTGTAAAAATACCTTTAGGGTCCAGTCCCCTTGAATTTTTACTCGATTATTTCGAAATTTTAAATCACGTACAGATATTTCCTAACAGAAAACCATGCCGTTTTCTCTCATGCAGTATTGCTTTTGTTGTTTGGGAGTTTTAATAACTTATTGATTCGTGTTGTGCCTACATCAGCGTGCTAACATGTTACTACACGTCTCTAGCTTCTTTTTTTTTCCTTTCCTTCCTTTCTTCCGTCCTTCCTTCCTGCCTTCTTTCTTTTTCTCTTTCTCTTTTTCTCTCTTTCCCTCTTTATTTCTTGTGTTTCTCCATTTTTCTTGATTTTTCTTTCCCTCTGTCTCTTTTTCTCTCTTCTCTTTCTTTTTTTTTCTTTCTTCTTCCTTTCTCTCAGCTTATCATTCCCTCCCTGCTTTCCTCTTTCTCTTTCTTTTTCTTTCTTTTTCTGTCTTTCCTTCTTTCCTTTTCTTCTTTTTTATTTTATTTTCTTCTTTTCTTCTTTCCTTCTTTCCTTCGTTTTTCCTTCTTTCCTTTTCCCCTTTTTCCTTCTTTCTTTTTCCTTCTTTATCTCTCTTTCCTTCTTTCCTTCTTTTCTTCTTTTCCTCTTTCTTTCTTTTTTTTTTCCTTCTTTATTTCCTTCTCTCTCTCTTTTTCTCTTTCTCTGCTTCTCTCCTTCCTTCTCTCTCCCCCTTTTCTCCCTTTCCCCCTGTCTCCTTTCTCTCTCTCCTTCCCCCTCTCCCCACTCCTGCTCTCGGACATGCAGACCCCCTCCGACGGGACACACTCAGCCCCGGGGGTCTCGTGGCCGGCAGGTTCACCCAACTTCTCACTTACTTCCCAGCTCTCTTAAAAAGGGGAATTTATCACCGAAAAAGCGGAGGTTCCTGCCCACTCCCTGCGGCGGCCCCTGCGCGCCACGCGTGATGAAATCAGCGCTGCAATAATTGCAGCATCGGGATATTCCGCCGGGTCGCGATACCCAGCCCCACCGCAAGCCGGGCGAGGGGTCTCCGTGCGCAGCCCACCACCCACGGGACGGGACGGGGGGTGGGTGACACTGGTCAGGGGGCCCCCCGCCCAGACCCCCTTGTCCCCCCCTCTATCCCCACACTGGCAGCATCCGCGGCGTGGGGCTCGCACCCCTGGTGGGGTTGGGGGTCCGAGGGGTCCTGCCGCACCTCCCCGCCGAGGCTGGCTTAAACCCGAAACCTGCTCCCAGACATCGAGCCCAGCTGTTTAATTTAACATTGATTTATTGCTTTTAAAAGTAAATTTACACACACGTCAGCAGCACTCCGTTTTGTTTCCCCAGACCCAGAGATTTATTTTCTACTTAGCGCTTGTCTGACAAAACAATGTCCTTTAACTTTATTACGCATCGATGAGGAAATCTGTCTCATTTTCAGTCGGATTTATCGCTCCGCTACTTGCAGACACTTTTTTTTTTTTTCTTTTTTCCCCGTGGTTGTAGCGGAGGCTGAGGTTAGAAAAATCCCCCCAAAAACGGAGCCCTGGAAGGTGGAAGCGGCAAGCTGATGCTGTTATCGGCCAGAAAAATAATTTTAAATCATTTTAACTCCGAGCAGGAGGATGGTTTGGGTGGGTTTTGTTTGATTATTATTTTTTTTTTAAGGGGGTGAGGACCAGGTCTTCCTTAATTTTCAGGAGTGGGGGGTCTCTGCTGTCTCGTGAATCCGGTCTATAATTATTGGAGAAACACGGGGTTATCCGCGCTGCTGCGCTACCTCTGCGCGGTGAACTCCCCACCACCAAACCTGTCTGATGGCCCAACCCGGGGGAATTAGGCTGCGCTTTGAGGCAGCTTTTACGGTGCATTTCATCTACGTTTTGGTTTTCTTTAGTTCTCATTAAAAGGCCACTTTCTTCTCCTCGCGGATACAGTGTCTTTGTGTCCTTCATTTCACACTCTCGGGGGGAAAAAAAAAGTTCTCACATCTTGAGGCGGGGCAAAAATTATTTATATATATATATATACACATATTAAGCTACGAGCTGTGTTTCTTATTTTCCTCCCCTCTCCCCTACCCTTAGCGCTAATATTTTATTTTAAAGCAGGGCTTGTTCGTACCAACGAAAGGTCTTTCAGTAAGAGTGCGGACGAAGGAATACTGGGATACTCCAGCCCTACTGAGAAGGTGAAATAAGAGATGGACACAGTGTGAACAAATGTCTCTCTCCTTTTTTTTTTTCTTTCTCTTTTTTTTTTTTTTTTTTTTTTGTTTTTGGCGTGTGTGTTCCCGGCTTGGTCTCACAAACTGAAACCTCAGAGAGGCATCTAATAATCACTTTAGAGATGTTCAAATGAGGACATTCTCTCTTTTCTAGCAAGAAGTAAAGATGTGACAGGTTTTGTTATCGGGGTTATAGTGAGAGCTTTGTAAGATATTCCCTTTCTTTCCCCATAAATACACCATCTTTAAATAAAGACCCCCTGTCTTAAAGCGTGACTCTCCCCGCTGGCTCTGTCCACTTTCTGTCCGGTGTGTCCACATAAATCCAAATTTCATGTCACTTAACATATTTTAATTTTTTTTCTTTTTTTCTTTTTTCTTTTTTTTTTTTTTTTTAATCAGCCCAGGCAGGGGTAGGGCCGGGGGCGGGCAGGGTTGGGGTGGTTTGTGGGCTATTTTTTTTCCCTCCTCAGAAATTGTACATGGCTTTTCCCTGCTGACACCCAAAGCCCCCATTTCCCTGGACTGGCCTCGGTGGCAGAGAAAACAAATCACCCCACCGAAGTTAACGGCAGGGCAGGGGGGCTCTGCGGAACGCTGGAAACCCCCCTGCCCGTCTTAGCAGCGGTTTTCTGGTCAGCCTTTGGGGGGGGAATGGAAAAAAAAAAAAAAAAGAAAAGAAAAGGAAAAAGGAAAGAGAAAAAAAAAGGAGGGAGGAGGGAGAAAAAAAAGAAAAAAGCATCCTGTCACTCATGAAGGGGCAGTTTCTTTAACCTCTCCCCTCCACACCCACGGGGCAGGCTGGGGGCTCTGCCCCCCACGCAGAAGGACACGTCCCTGTGCAGCCCTCCGCCGCCCCCCGCATCCTCCTGTCCCCTGCACCCCTGTTTTTGCGAGGCAGGGTACGGTAGGCCCCAGGCTTTGGGAGGTGGCAAGCGGGATCCTGCCCCGGACTCCACATCTTGGAGGGGGATGAAGTGGGGCTGGGATTTGGTGTAGTCCCCCATCTCCCGTGCCCTGGCCTGAAGCCTGGGCCACCCCAAGTGGGCTCAGCCCCGAGGTGCAGCTACAGCTCCGGGGGTTCCCCTCACACCATCTCCCCCTCCCGCAGCCCCCAGACTCAGTAGGGTTTGGTATATCAATTCTGGTGGGGCAAGGCGGGGGGACCATCTCCGACCCCTTTTTCTAGGGCGGGGGGGGCGGGGGGGAGAGCAACCCAGGGTCATGTTGGACGCAGAGAGCATTTGCCAAACGCTCCTGCGGGAAAGGGTCCGGCTTTTTTTTTTTTTTTTTTTGTCGCAGAAACGGTATAAAGACACGGGTGGTCGCAGATCCCGACCACCCTCCCCTCCCCAAACAAAGGAGGAAGCTTTGATGCAGCATCCCGGGTGCGAGCGCTGCCGGGAAGCATCACCCCGGTCCTGGGGACAAAGGTGGGAGAGGACGAAGGAGGAGGAGGAAGAAGGAGGAGGAGGAGGGAGCTGGGTGGCACCTCCCGGGCATCTGCTCCGACGGGGATGAGGGGAGGACGCAGGTAAATAAAATCCGAGTTGGAGGGGATGCTAAAGACAGCGTCCGGGGCCGTGCCTCTGCACAGTTCCGCCTTGACGTGCAATTAAATTACAGCAAATTCCTCCTTAAATAATATCGTCGGGAATCCTTCTTTAAGATTCGAGGATGTCTGAGGTTAAGTAGCTTTTAAAACGTCAGCTCTAAATGGCTTATGCAATGAATAGCTACCTTCAAATCCTAAAACCATTATAAATACGCTATACATATGGATGCCAGTTTATCTCTACATATTTCTTTTTAAAACGAGGGAGGCATTCATAAAAAGCTACTTGCGACACTTTATTTTAGGAAAGCAGATGTTAATTTTTTCCACGTATCATTTTATGACCGAGTACATGTGTAACATTGGAAAGCATCCAGAGCGCCTCTATTATTTGCTAAATGGCTGTTAGCTGAGGCGAATTACTCCCGGCATAACCAAAGTACAGGTTATATCAATAAAATAAACATCTGCGATTTTAGCAGGAGAGGAGGGGGAAAAAAAATTAAGAGTTCCTATGAAAGTGTGGAAAGGGGATTGTGTAAGGGAGACCACACCTGCAAAAAAAAAAAAAAAAAAAAAAAGTAAAACTGGGTGTTCGCACAGCCCCGCCAAAACCAGGCTCTCTGCTGCAGAGAGAAAAGGGGGTGGCAAAACTCCTCCGGAAAAAGGAAAAAAAAATTAAAAAAAAAAAAAGAAAAGAAAAAAGAAAAAGAAAACAAACGCGAAATGGGCTGTAGTTTTTCTGCACGACCTGCTCACACTCCCCGGGCTCTGGATGAAAAGCCCTGGGATGTTTTCTAGGCTCTCTCCCTCACAGCAGAGCGCTTGGGATGAACCAGCCGCAGCTCCCTCCTGTCAATGTGGAAGAATTCCCAGAGACTTCAAGGGGTGGGGTTTGGTTTTTTTTTTTTTTTGTTTATTTTTGTTTTTTTTTTAAAGGTGGTGGGGTATTTTTGGAGTTTGGGGGTTTTTTTCTTCCCTTTTCCAGAGAGATGTCCATGTTTTTGAGGAGTTTTACGAGGGGCTTGAGCACATAAGAGGAGCGAGGCGTGATGCGCTGGCGCAATAATTAAACCACACGCGATATTTATCGCCCTGCCACGTTTTTACCGGGAGGGCGAATGTGCTCGGCTGAGGTTTAACAAATAGGAGTGTTATTGATCAAAAATAATGAATAAATGTGCCTGTGTATTATTTATCTGCGCACGCATGTATAGAGGCAGGCGGGAGCATCTCATTACTGAGGATGAGGATGAGCTGCCTCCTGCCTTTCCCTCAGCCCTGCCCTCTGCCAAGGGCCCTCGGAGGAGGGCTTGGGTTTGTTTACCTTTTTTTAAACATAAAATGCTGCGAATATGAAAAAAAAAATAGGCCACCAATAAAATTGATCTCAGCATGGAGTATAATTGTAACAAAATGCTGCTGAGTAAAAAACCGAGGAGCTCGCTGGCTGGGGCAGCCTCATCGCGAACCATCTGGTGGGTATTAAAAGCGGTGCTGTAAATATTGCTGGGGGGGTTGGAAAAAAAAGAAAAAGAAAAAATAAGCTTACCGGCTCCTATAGGGGCGGGGGAGGCCTGCGAGCCTCCCGTGAGTTGGGGGTACGGTGGAGAAAGGGGGTCCCGGCCCGGAGCTGTGCGCAGCCCGGCTGAGGAGGGGGCGGGAGGGAGTGGGGAAGGCCCCCTCTTCCCCGTCCCGCTCCCTCTGACGACGGTGGGGTACGCAACCGCTGACGTCACTTCGCATCAGGGCCGGCGAGCAAATGTGACCCAGGCAGGAGCTCATCTGTTTCTCATCACTTGGGAAGTTTGCCTCCCTCCCTCCTTCCCTCTGCCTTTTTACTTTTTTTCCTCCCTTCTTCCCCCCCCCCCCCTTTTCCCCTGCTTCTTCCTTTCTTTTCTTCCTTCTTTTTATCTTCTTTTTTTCCCTTCTTTTTTTTTTTCATTCATTCTTTTTTTTTTCCCCCTTCTTTTTGTTGTTGGTTTCCCCCCCCCCCCCCCCCAAAATATGCCGGGGCAGGCCCCGTCCCCATCGCACCCCCAGCCGCTCCCTTCCGGGACTCCCCACGGTGAAGGGCCGGGACCTCAGTGCCCAGCTCCCAGGCGAGGGTGTCCCCGTTCCCCGTCCCCCCCCCTCCACTCCTCTCCCCACACCCCCCCTGCCCCATCCCACTGCTCTCCCTAATTCCCACGCCATTGTTCGCACTCGCAAGCCAACCCGGGCCACCGACCCAGGGCCCGGCAGCCCCCGGCTCCTGCATTGTGCTGAGGGTCACTTACTCTTTTCTGGGAGTTGGGCTCCGCTCCTTAAATCTCTCCTCTTCTCTGCTCCTCCCGGGCTGACGCGATCTCCCCACGCACCCGCGGCTCATCTTCATCAACCTGCTGCTAATGACGGCCCAGTGCAACCCGCACAGAAATAAAAACTCTCCGCGTTTTTTTTTATCCACCCCCCTTTTTTTTTTCTTTTTTTTTTTTCTTTTTTTTTTTTTTTTTCCCCCTCTCCAGGCTGCATTCCCCTCTGACCGCTGCCGCCTTTAATTATGGGAGCTATATTTCTTCCCTGGGACTCATTCTTGGGATTTTTTTTTTTTTTTTTTTAGGTGGAAAGGCGTTTCAGCGGAGTTATTTTTTTTTTGCGCAGGGACCGGTGCCCTATATCCAGAGGCTTTGAGTGAAGTGCAGATTGAGACATATCGGGTTCCCTATAAAAGGATCATTTCTTGTGGGAGGTTGGACACGAAGTTTGGACTCGTGACTTGCATTCCTGAGAGACATGCATATTTTAAAACAACAAAGCAAGCTCGGAAGAAGGCTTAGAGGAGGGGAGAGGGGAAGGGGGGGGGGAGAAAAGAAAAAACTTGGAAAGAAGTTACTAAGTGACAAACATCTGTCAACATGGACCAATTTGTATGGCTCTCTGGGGAAAAAAAAAAGAAAAAAAAAAAAAAAAGAAAAAAAGTACCTGACTAGTTTTTATTTATCACTTTAAGGAGCCGCAGCTACTTTGCTGGAAGTTTGTGCGGCTCCTCAGCCGCTCGG